>NC_137819.1:37053321-37175821 GCF_963921795.1 Nannobrachium achirus | reverse complement strand
ACACACCTGCACATTCGTCCTCACACGCACGCACTCACACACACACACACACAAACACACACACACACGCACACACACACACACATGCTCTCTTTTTGTCAGCCACCTCCCCTCCCCCCATCAGTAATCTGGCTGGCCCGTGCCCCCCTCTCTCTCGCTCCACTGTTCTGTGTGATAGAATATCGATCGGCTGGCCTCGGCGCCGCACCGGGCGAGAGAGAGAGAGAGAGAGGGAGGGAGGCGGGGGGGGGGGGGGGGGGGGGAGATAGAGCGGGCGGACAGGGATGTTAAGGGGGGGGAGGGGGAGGAGGGGGTTGGCTGTGGTGGTCAGGCGTGAGCCAAGGTTGTCTCCACGGCAACCGTGGGGATGGGTCAGAGGGTTGCCATGACGCCTAATAGGTCACAGGGTTAGAGTCTGAACGTCTCTCTGTGTGTGTGTGTGTGTGTGTGTGTGTGTGTGTGTGTGTGTGTGTGTGTGCGCGTGCGCGTGTGCGTGTGTGTGCGTGCGCGTGCGCGTGTGCGTGTGCGTGTGTCTGAGTGTTGGTTAATAGGAGTGATTCTCCAACCTTTTTTATTTTCGAGGACCTCCATTTGATACAGGTTTTCTTTCCTTTTTTTCGCAGTAGAACTCCAATCTACACTGTAGAATCCTCAGTGTCAATTTAACCCATTGAGACCATGATTCCGATTCTATATAAAAGCCTTCTAATAAATCAGTAGTTCTCAATTTCTTTCGTGCCAAAATGATATATTTGGCTGTTCTCTCTTTCTCTCTCAATTCAATACGATTCAATTCAAAGGGCTTTATTGGCATGGGAAAACATACATTTACAATACAATCAAAACAAAATATCTACAACTGAAGGGAGTGAAACAGACAACAAAACTCTCTCTCCCTCTCTCTCTCTCCCCCACCTCTCTCTGTTGGACTTTCAAATAAAGTGGGGGGAAAAAAACATATTTAGGCTATGTCATAATTTGGTGTTCTCTTAAACAAAATAACTATACATAATTATGTTCTATAAAAAATATTTTCTTTATTTTTTTAAGATTTGTTTTGGGGCTTTTTATGCCTTTATTTGATAGGATAGTAGACTGACAGGAAATGGGGAGAGAGATGGGGAATGACATGTGGCAAAGGTCGTCCGGATCAGGAATCGAACCAGTGACGCCAGCAGGCATCATAGCCTAGTATGTGGTATGCGCCTTGACCACTAGGCCAGCGGGCGCCCCCTATAAAAATTCTATGAATGTCTATAAATGTACCCGGCCAATAGTTTTGTGGTGTCTGGAGTGGAAGAGGTCCATTCTGGTAAACACCCACCTAAGCGCTAGCCTCGTACCCGCCCTCTTCCGGAAACCATTTCATTTGTTTCTCGCAATCCTCCTGGATAACGGAAGTTGGTCGTTTACTAGGCTACCTAAGCGCACTATAAACAAATACGTTGATACTTATCATCATCATCAATATACATTTACTGTAGAGAGGCTTCCAGAGCATTGCAAATTGATATGTGTTTTTGAATGCATTTACAATGTTCATTTAAAGACCAATCTTATATACTCTGACAGTACAGAGTACAGCTCAAAACGCATCACATGGTGACACGTTTTGAGCTTGTAGATCTGCTATTTCCCTGCATTGGCAGAAAATAGAAAATACACTAGTATGAAGCACTGAGGAACTCCGCTTAACCTAATGGGGTTTAAGTGGCTAAGGAATTTCCATATAATTATATGAAAAAAGAGGCTGATGATATTGTTTATATATGGATTAGAATGTAAATATATTAAGTTGTCTCTTATCTGTTGTCCTATATATTTAAGTGATGAAACATATGTGAGCGTGTAGATCTACTTTTTCAACAATTGTTTTGAAAATGACATCGCCAAAATGCAGACGGCAGGGGTTAAAGGAATGAAGGAGCACATTTGTGACGCGTTACAAATTTGAGGCCACAGGAGGAGTTCAGCTAAAAGCCATGTATGTATTCAGTTTATAAAAAACAATGAATTATGAAGACATGGGACAGAGTAATTCAACATGTAAAGAAGGTAGTGTTTCACTTCAAAAACAACAGTGTTCATTGTAATCACTCAAAAAATGATCAGTGCCTTCAGAACAGTAACAAGACAATGTAAATCATTTCAGTGTCGGATAAATAAAAAGTACAAATATCATTTGTATGCAGTAAAACTTGCAGAAGACGAGAGTGAGAGGAAGCTGAGGACAGAAACCTATAAGTCTGTTAAGAGGACTTGAGGACCTGACACACTATTAGGGTTGGGAACCGCAACCGGATCCAACATTGAGGAACCGGAGTCGGTTCCATCACATTTGGAACCGTATCCAGAGCCATTTCTGTTACCACACTGTCAGAGCTTGTTCACGTCTGCTATGCAATTACAATACTAGTGGTTCTCAAAAAGTTAAAATGTCAAGGACGACTATAACTCTGACAGTGCTGTATTTTGCATGCCTTAACTTTATAAAAGGCCTGTCCATACTGTCTCCGACCACCAAACATTTCGTCAGAGAGTTCCGACTTTCTGACGTGCAGCTTTCCGAATTCTAATTCGGGGTAATGCTTTTCAGAAGATGCGAGTGATGTCATTTTGTAATTGAACCGGACCTTTCCGACAAAATGTTCGGAGACAGTATGGACTAGGCCTTTGAGTTAAGGCATAAGAGCTGGTACTTAAGACAATCAAAATAGAGCCCAGTCTGAGAGTGTACAAATGTACTCCATTTGGGGACCCTTAAAGGGAACCGGTTTCATTACAATCCTAAAGGATCACATCCCTTGTTGTAAAATGTGCAATAATAATTCAGGTATTTAACAGAGGCTCTGAAACAGAGTCACTTACAACGTGCTCTGGGGGGAAACGTAGGGAGGTGGGAGAGCAGGCGTGCTGCCGTGGCATTCTGGACCAGCCATTGTTGTAGTGTGTGTTTTAACCTCCACCACACGGGAGATCGTGTCCAGGTGCTCCTCTTCCATAAGTGGGACCAAAAGTTCTGAGAGTTCAACAGTTCTGTCTCTTCTCCGTTTCAACTCACACAGTGCTGCCACTGCTGTCAGGACGGCACCCATGACCACTGTATAAAATGCAACATAATGAGAACCGTCACATTCTGTCCAATGCTAAATATGCGTGTAATGAAATAAAATATATGGTGACTATATGGTCTGTTCTTGCCTGGCTCCAGCCAATAGACCCGCCCACTCTCTGAGTGGACTGCTTCTCTTGGTCTGGAGGTGTCATATGACGCGTCTCTTTCTATCGGTTTCTTAGCTAACCGACCAATGAAATCAATGCAAGATGGAGGAGGGGTGTGTCTAACTTTTGAAAATCAACAGAAACAGTGGAGGGAGGGGTGGCTCACCAGAGTTCTTAATTGCCTCCTTTGATCTTCAGAAGAGCTACAACTACAAGTGTCGGTAGCTCGTTAGTGATTCTCTCTAATCAATGAAACATCAAAGACAATGACCTGTTTGGTGCATGTCATAGAGGGAATGTTTTGTGTACATAAGTCAAACACAACCCCTCCCACCAGATCTCTTGTGATTGGGAATTTCAAATTTCAAATCCCCTCCCCTTTGTAATCAAATAGAATAGGGACAACTTCAGACTCAAGCTCCAGCGTAGAGTCTGAAATCAGGCTAGGTCTGTTCGCCTTCATTTTTTCCGCCGGTGGGGCAGTTTTGGCAGCATATACATGTATTTGTTTTACTGAGGATAAGATGAGAAATAAGTTTAAGGTTAGACAGTTTAGAGTTACCGGCCAGGCAAGCCATCCATTGCAGAATAGGACCTAAACTCTGTATAAAATAGCATGACATGAAGAGTGGTGTAAAGTACATTTACTCAAGTACAATTTTGAGTTTTAATTTTTTTATTGACTTGAGTATTTCCAATTTGCAATAATTTTACTTCTACTCCACTAAATATCAGATCCAAATATTGTACTTTTACTCCACTACAATTTTACGTTTTAACCTTACGCCGGATAGATGCCCGAGGCGAACGGCCGGGAGGGAGAACAGACCTGTATTCAGATATATAGAGTACATGTATTTCATGATTAGTGCACTGGTCCTAAAGTTAATGACAACAGCCGTTCTGCAAGTAAGTACAAATTATATTTTTTATATGAGATGATGAATACATTTTATATTATTTGGTCAGTTCACCCCCAAAATGACTTCTATGATTACTCGCCCCATGTATGAATTCAAATGATGTGTAATTGATAGAAAATAAGTGAAAGTAAAAAGAGAATTGGATCTTACTTATCATCCCTAGCACAATGAACAGGCCTCCACCCGGTCGGGCGGGGAGGCGAGCCCCCAGCGGGCTCTCGCTTCTGGCGTTAAGCGGCCGCGCGAGCGGCGCGATAAACCCAAGCCCTGGGGGATTTGGGAAAAGATATAAGATTTAATTAATCTGGTTAAATTCTCCAACATTTCCTATCAATTTAATTTTAATGTAATACACACTTTACATGTTTTGTTTGGAACTGACTCACCCGTTCGTAGATTAGTAGACTCAATTAAAGTCCGTATCAGACTGAGAAATGAAACAGAATTAAGGTTATTTCTGATAAATGAGTAATAATGTGAGATATAACGATAATGATATGATTGACTCGTGTACCTGAATCCAAGTACAGCGATGAAGATTAAGACATATTTCAACACGGATGGAGGAAGATTGTACCAGTTGGTCAGAGAAATGCAGGTACTACTACACTTCACCACATGATGGCGCCAGAAGGCCTTTGCCCACTCTCGGAGTATCCGCCTGTAGAAAATGAAACCAAGTTTAGTTTATTTGTTCAATAAAACCATTACAGAAACCCATTAAACCAACGTATAGTAGAAATGTAGACGTGTGCGAGGAAACGTGCAAAAACACTGCTAACTATTATTTATTTTAAAAACTAAAAAAAAGATTATGTAAAAATTGATTATGTGCCCATGAAATGCAATAGCCTAGTCTACATACATAGGCCTACATCTACATGTAATTTCAAACTTTAAGATGAGAGGCCGCCTATTAGCCTACTCTAGATGTATTCTGCTGGCCTACTTTTAGATTAACATAACAGCACAAAAAGGTAATAGATTATCGTTGAGATTATGATATGGTTTAGGCATAGGCAGGCTACTCCGTTTCTCACCTTAAATCATAGTGTTGTTGGATGGTGACGTCCAGAAATTCCTCTTCTTTTATTATCATTTCAACTGAACCCATGGTTGTCCGAATCAAAAGTCGGATTTACAAGCGCAATTATTGGGGTGAATTTGTGTTTTTTATTTTTACTTCATCTCTATTTGTGGTGCGTAGGCTGTGGAGTGTGGACTGTGGACCGATTTCCTGGTTATGCACTTCCCCTTGTGGGATACATTTACGGGGAAGGAAAGAGTGACCCATGTGCCCAAGTATGGCTATGGTAGTAAATTCAGGCAGTTGGCAGTAGTACAGTAGGCTAATATAAACTAACTGCCTGGTTCGTCGTACGGCGGTGTCGCGTGCTAGAAGAATAGCAGGGTTAGGGTTACTGCCATTCCTATATCTTTTTTTGTATTAATATTATTTAAAAAAATATATATGATTTATTATCATTATTAGGATATTTATGTTGCTTGGACGTTTATAGGCCTACTACGCCTAACCTCAGTCTCAACAGTAGAAAAATGTGTCAGATAGTGGCAAATCTGCATATTAAATATATTTTTGGGTAGTTATACATTTTACCAGATAGCCTGGCTATATGATTAAAACCAAAACCCCATATAATTGTTTTTATATAAAAAAAAAAAAGAAAGAGAAATTAGTTCAATGATGAATTCTTTACTCATGCTCAGGGGCATCACAAGAGGGGGGAAAGTGGGACTGAGTTACTAGGGCCCAAGGTGGAAGGGCCCTAATTATTTTATACTTTAGCTATTGAAAAATAGCAGCTATACAAGCTGAGTGCCACACTGCCAGCTTGTAGATCTACTATTTTTGAAAAGTCATGAAAAGCATGAATCTTTGAATATATGTATTTTTAAGCGAACATTTGTAGCTCAGATTTTGCCTCTTGGGGGTCTCTGGCACTAAATATTTTGGTGCGACACCCTGCTCATGCTTCTTCCATTTGGGCCCAGAGATGAGTCTCATCACCTGCTGTCTGTCTGTCTGTCCACACACACACACACACACACACACACACACACACACACACACACACACATGCGCGTGCTCCTCTTTTCTTATACTGCAGCCTCAACTCGGTCGTCATGGAAACAGCTAAGATGCCGAGTAGGGGGATGGAGGTAAGGGGGAGTGGGGGGGGGGGGGGGGGGGGGGGTTAGAGAGAAGGTATAGAAACAGTCTCTGAAGGACACATGAAGCTCACAGTCATACAAAGTTGAGGTCTGGATGCTCAACGAGCCCTCATGCACTTCCATGGCTCTCTGAACCCACTCACACACACATAGAGAGAGAGAGAGAGAGGGCTTTGAGTTAACTTTTCATGCTGTTGCCTTTTACCTCCACTCTCCCTGTTTATTATAAGCCTCTTCCATCTTTGCACTCGCGGTCAGGCACATGCATGCACACATAGACATCAAAGGGGGCTGGAGCCCCTGCCCTTTTATCCGTCTGTAAAAAGTGCCCTCTCTCTCTCCAGTTTTTACTATGGTGAAAGAAATGCAAATGCCCTCTTTTCATGCCTTACCATAATTGCCTTGTCCAAACTCTCCTGAACTTGAATGCCTCATCTTATGTTGAAAGAATTGCCTGCTCTGTTTAGAAATCCATGCTGTACGCCCCCTCTCCAGTATTGCCTTTTTATGCTTAGTTCAGTGTGGTATCAAGTACTGAAAATAGCCGACCTCCAAGCTCACAACGCGCCGTCACAGCGTCATGCGTTGTGACCTTAGAGGTCTGCTATTTTCGATATTTTCACCAAAGGGCCCTTTTAGAAATGTCAGCCCCTGCCTCTCTAACATTATCTGCACGTCCCTGAAGCCTCTTCCATCTTTGCACTGTCTCTCCAGTCCAGTCCACTTCCTTCTCTCTCTCTCTCTCACCCCCTCTCACCTGCTCTTTCTTTCTCTCTCTCCCTTTTCTTTCCGCCTCACCCTAACCCTGGTCCCCCCCCTCCCAGCCCCCACAGGCCAGATGGATGGGGGTTCTTTTATTCGGGGGGCCCCTGTACACGTGCCGAGGACACAGGGCCAGAGAGCGCTTAATTCACAATACACCCCCACCACCCCCCTCCTCTTTCATCCGGAGGCCCCAACAATCCCGGCCCACCTCCCCTCCCTCCCTCTCTCTCCCTCTTGCACTCTCTCTCTCTCTTTCTTTCTGTCTTTCTTTCTTTTCTTCTGTTCCTGTCTTCACTTGCTTCCCCTTAGCGGTGCACGAGGCGCTGGCAATTACTGGTTCTGCTAGTGTGTGTGTGTGTGTGTGTGTGTGTGTGTGTGTGTGTGTGTGTGTGTGTGTGTGTGTGTGTGTGTGTGTGTGTGTGTGTGTGTGTGTGTGTGTGTGTGTGTACGTGCATGTGTGTGCGCGTACGCGCTTGTGCTTTTGAGAGCCAATATGTCTCCATAGGTAAAGTAGAGTTTGAGAAGATTTTCCTGGTTCTTACAACTGATAAATGGTTGATATCTTACGGTTTAAAAATATGTTTTAGAATTATGCTAACAATTATGAATTGATACATGTTAGGAGGATAAGGCGTTTAGACGTTATCAGTTTCATACAGGTGTACTCGCTCTACGTGCTGGTAGATCGGCTATTTCCCGCTTTAAGGTTATTGGGTTAAAAATGGCTAAAGATTGTGTGGTTGACTGAATATTTTATCAGACAGAAATGTAAAATAGCAATCATAAAAGCAGCATCCTAAAATGTTGATGTCCTCACCAGTATATAGTTACACGTGTGTGTGTGTGTGTGTGTGCGTGTGTGCGTGCGTGCGTGCGTGCGTGCGTGCGTGCGTGCCTGCCTGCGTGCGTGCGTGCGTGCGTGTAGGTGTGTGTGTGTGTGTGGGTGACTGCGAGGCATGTTCACAGTGTTTGTTGGCTTTGGTCTGCTGTGTTCTGTGCTCTGTTCTTTCAGATAAGTTGAAATAGTTTTCAACTACCGTAGGCTACATCTGCTTTTATATAACTATATCATAACATGAACTACCGTAGGCTACATCTGCTTTTATATAACTATATCATAACATGAGCTGCTGCTTCCAGAATGTGCCTATATATTATGTACTTATTTTAATATGAAAACATTGGGATCTCATTTACAGGTCCAAACCCATTCTTAAAGAAATCAACTCAGCTTGTCTGACAATTTTCTTTTCTTTTTTTTTTTTTTTTTGTACTGTTTTGAAACAAAGGTGTAATGAAATGTGTAAGTGTGTAAGATAATAGAGCACCCATAAAAATCTGTCTGCGAAGCGACGCGTTGTGAGCTTGTAGATCTGCTGTTTTCATAGTCAGACGAATCCTCTGGCGCAAAAAAATGAAGAAATGGCAGATTTGGGTCTGGCCCCGCTCAATTGTCAATCCATTTCCTCACCCCAAAGAGACGGTTCTATATAGTTTCATCGTTTGAAAGCACAATTATCAGTTTGGATTCATGTCAATTTGTGTTTTCAGATATTTAACCACTTAAACCATCAATACTTAATAAACTTGGCCTTTCACTCTGTAATTAGTCTGCTTTTTCCCCAATACACCAAAGCTCTTCTGCGAGGCGTTGTGAGCTATATTTGGCTAAATGTCTCAGAATATGGACACTAGGGTTCAAGTGGTTAATATAAAAAAATATATATATATCACTCAAAGATTTGGAGGACCCCCTGTATAGTACCTCTGAGGACCCCCTGTTGAAGACCCTTGGTTTAATGGCATAGTATTAAAACAAATAAATGTTTATATTAGCTAAATATCAAGGGAAACAACATGGTCATAGCAGGCCAGGAGTCAACCCTTAAACGCTGGTTGAGTTGCTGCCTCCTGTATAGGGCTGTTTGAGCCCCCTGGGCTTGACCCGTTGCGTCCCCCCCCCCCCCGCTTATAAAGTCACTGAACCTGAGAGCCATGCTTTCCCTGGACACCTCGGCCCTGCAGCCTGACACCTCGCACTCCCTTCAAAATGAATGTGAGCTATAAACAGCTATAATGACATACTACTGACAGTGTTTCTGTATAGCTGCTAATTAGTCAATGCATATTGTGTCATATAGCCCATAGCAGTGTTTCTCAAACTTTCAAATTTCAAGGTCTCCCCTTAACTCTGACAGTATACAAATGGAACCAAATGGACCCGTTAGGGTTCATTTGGTTCCATTTGTATACTGTCAGAGTTACAGACTTGTAAGGGTCAATTTAGACCCCACTAAAATAACCCACAGAGTTCCTGGAATCGACTTTGAGAACCACTGGCCTATAGGTTAGAATTTAGACATTAACAGTGGTATTAATTGACCTTATTTGAAGAGGGAGATTGATTTATTGATTGATTGATTGATTGATTGATTGATTGATTGATTATCAGTTTTCAACAAAAATAAAAAGCACAGGAAACAGTTCATGGCTTGCTTCCATTGTGGTCCTTTGTACTCAATTCATTGAAACATTTAATGACAGACAAAATATACAATACTAGCCATATGCAAAACATCATGTAAACAGTTAGAACTCAAATGTCTGTGTATTGTTGAGTTGGCACGTGTCTTCCAATGATAATCAATTTTTTTGTAATGTCTGCAATTTTGTTTTAGGTTTAAAGATAGGGAGGCAATTGGTTGCTAAAGTTTGTTTAGACTAATGTGCATTGCATAGCAGTTGTAGGCCTATATGTTAATAGGCTATATCTATGTGTAGGCCTATACATTATTGTTGAAAGTAATGTCCTCAGATATAGATATAGTTTATCTTTAGGCTAACGGATGCTAAGTTTTGATCTAGTAAGAAATTGTTTTCTAATCACTCTAGCCTACCGCTGATAATAACACCGTTATTATTTGACGTTCATGCGCTCTGATTTTGGAATCTCTAAATCGCTCTGCAGGCCAGGGTTTCCGCTAAACTGGTAGCTATAATTGTAGGCTAATTGTTGTAGCCTAATTGTAATAGCAACAATTATCTTTGCATAATGCATTAGTTTCCAAACAGTTCCTTCCTAAAATGACAGAGTAGCCCATAGCCTAGTTGACGTTTTGCTGGTCCAAAAATATTGCAGTCTCCAGAAGATGACCTTTGCACTGGAGGAAATGGGATTATTTAGTGCTTGTTCTGTTCGGCCGTAATTGTTGTTGAACGTGGTCAATATTTATTCGGCGGCTGGTCGGGGATAATTCGGGGTTAACGTGGATATAATAAGCCCGCCGATTGAAAGCCGATAGAGGCCCCCGGCGGAGAATCGATGGACATACTGAGTTAATTATGAGAAATCAATTAAAATGCGGGGAGGAGGCAGGGAAGGGTCCCCCCTCTCTCTCCTCTCTCCTCTCTCCTCTCTCCTCTGCAAGACGCTGCCTGACAGAGGATGAACACAACACACACAATGCCTGGCTCCTTCTCTCAGCTCTGTTTGTGTTGCATTGCACTTTGAAAGGACAAAAAAGCAGAAAGGACAGCATGGCTCCTTTCATCTGCAGTAGTTTATAGATGCATGCAGCAATGGAATTATATAACATGTAGTCTATAATGTGACATTGCTCTGTTTGCACTCATGCCAATAATGCTCCTTTGCTCCTCGGCTGCTATACCTCTGTCAAATGAATCTTAGCTAAATTCCTATATCATATCCTGCTGTGCGCGTGGCTGCTGCTGCTAAATATAAAATGTGTACACTCTCTCTCTGTGTGTGTGTGTGTGTGTGTGTGTGTGTGTGTGTGTGGGTGTGGGTGTGTGTGTGTGGGGGGGGGGGGAACTCAGTAGATTCGTGATATAGATTTAATATTAACTCATAAATATATTTCCTACAATGGCTACAATTGTATTCATTTTACAAACTAATAGACTATACTGTATGTATCACATGCTTTCACTTTCTCTCTTCGGGACATTTTGTGTGGAAGCGGGAGTGGCTATAGGCTATTATTAATACCCTAATCTGGCTCATTTAGAACTACATTGCTCAACACAGACACTTATCTCTGTGAAACTAGTCACAGATGTGGTCATGTATAGTTAACAGAGGACTCAAACATAGGCTATATGGTAGAAATCAAACCAACTGTGCTCACGTGAATAGTTTCTGACTGCCTGGTCATTGGAATGATTAGGCCTGTCTACTTTTGTTTCTTACAAGTTAATGTATTGGATCTGGTTTTGATTAGGTTCATTATTACTATTATATATATACATACTTGTTTTGTATTTTATTGGGTTTTACACTTTACTATAGTGTTTTTCTATTTATTTCTAGAAAAGCCTCCCTTGCACAGGTGTTGAAAATTAGCTCTCGTGTTTATACACTTTAAACAATGCACCTGTTTCTTCCAAAATAAATAAAGAAACATATCATCAAATCATATCATATCATATCATATCATATCATATCATATCATATCATATCATATCATATCATATCATATCATAACATATCATAACATAATATAACATAATAGTTTTCAAATCAACACTTTGTTGCAATAATTAGCATTCTGTTCAGCGCGTCATCATCAGTATGAGAAAAGCCGTCAGATTGAAGAAAATACTCATCATAAACTAAAACAAAGGCATATTGTGAATGTGTTGATTGAAAATAAAGAGTAGAAAATAAAGATTGAATTGTGTTGTGTTGTGAGGTCGCCTAAATATGGATCAAGTTTCGGGTAAAAGTTTGAGTCTGTAAATATTAATCGGGGATTAACATTTATGCATATGATTTCGATATGTCGTTTTAAAAGTTAAAACTGTTTTCGACATATGGAATTGTGTAACCTGCTGCATTGTGTTTTGAATAGACACATGATTATTAAATGAAATAAATATGCAAATATTCATAATATAGGCTAATAGATTATTCATTTTTTTAAATTGAATATAGAAGCTGCCTATAAAAATAGCCTACATTAAATAGCCTAATAAGTGTATTTTCTAAAATATATTGTGAATATGCAAATAAGTTAGTGCTTTTTTTTTGTTTTTGGCGGGGGGCGCTGGTGAAGAAGCAACCTTTTTTTACGCAAACATATAAGAATGCTTAATAATTGCTTAATAAAAGGATTTATGCGCAATAACATATTTAGAAGGCTATCTTCAAGTGCAAATATTTGCATATTATACAGGCATATCCTTTTGATAAAACAGGTTTTATTCATCAAAAAAGTAGGCTACTTCATTGTCACTCATCAGTGGCATTCCAGTCCAGAATTATTTGAAGAGAGGACATTTCTTATGAAGAGGTATTTGCTAAATTACACAATTTGCTAATGAAAATACGCCTGTCTGTTCAGCCTTTATACTGAAATTAATTGTGGAAAAAAACGTAATTATACTCTTTGATAATCCATTCGTTCTTATAGCCTGTATAGTTTATGACAAATCTGCATATATGAACATTTGTTTTAGCAGCTATATGTTATTGGTTTGAAACCCACATGTGTTTGTTGCCCACAAATGTGCGTTTTATTTATTTTTAATTTTTAGGCAGGTGTACTCTGCTCTACTAAAAAACGAAAATGTTCACATTATGGGTGATAATTTGTTATCAATCGATTTTCCGTCCAAAACGCCAACTTTTTTTTTTCTTTTTCGCCAACTGAATTAATGACTTATTAATTCTCTGTATATTACTATACCGTAATATACAGAGAATTATAATATATATATATATATATATATATATATATATATATATATATATATATATATATATATATATATATATATATATATATATATATAGGATAATGGATATAAGTTTCCCTCATATCCATTTAATAGGATACAATTCACGATTACGTTGGCTATATGACCCAGTTTGACTTATACTATAGGTGACTCATTCATTTGGTAATTAATAAGATGTCCAAAACTGTTGGGCAAACAAAAAAAAGGTTGCAGATCTACAAGGTCAAAATGGTCACTTCGTGCTGCCTGGAACTTGCAGATCTGCTATATGAATAGTTCTGTGTGACGCTGTAGTGTATATGATCATGACATGATAGATAGATAGATAGATAGATAGATAGATAGATAGATAGATAGATAGATTTAATGAGGGGGGGGATCAGTCGCCATGCAGAGCTAGGCAGCAAAGCAGTTTAAGGATACAGCAGGGTTACAGATAAGTATGAAAATAAAAAAGAAGTAGGCCTACCGTTGTGTAGGCCTACAGTGAAAAAAGAAAGGCACAAAAAAAAGGTAGGACTATGTAGAGAAGAGGTTAATTTATGACCGACAGCAACGATATCCAGGAGCAAACCTAAAATCACAAACTGTTTTATTCATCCACAAACTTGTATTTATTTTCATATGATATTTTTATAACTAGCCTTTATAGCAGGCTAAATATCGCAGGTATAGGAGCAGATCCATCCTTGTTATTCTGGTGGTTTTGTTATTAACTCAGTGGCCGACTGGCCGGCCGTTCGGTTCGCTCGTCGCTTTGCTTTTATTAGTTGGGTCTTATTGGCTTTTTCATCAATTTGTGCGGAGCGTCTGTCACGCTGCGGTCCCCGGCAGGCAGGTCCCCGGAGCCCCGGCCCGGAGGGGTGGGCCGCGGGGTCACAGGTCAGCTGGACCACTCTAGCGATTGACGGTAACTCATCAGCCCCCCTCCCCCCCTCCCTCTCCTCGTCCCCAATTCTCTTTGAATCCAAAAAATAAGATGAAACACGTTCATTTGGTCACTGTCGGGCAGAAACCTTGTATTCCCTGAAACCCTGTTCAAGCTCGAACAGCATGATTGCTACGTTAATTTATTGTACAGGCTTTGTAAAGGTAATGCATGAAGGCATTAATTAGGAGATTTAGGACTGAATTACACCTTACATTAAAGCGGGGTGTGTTGTTATTTACAGGATATCATGGTAGCCTATAGCAGAATCAGTGGTCTTCTGAATTGTCTCCCTGCTAATACACTCCATGGATGATAAGGCTGCTGTCCAGTGTGTGATAAGAGACAAATCCAACCCCCTGTGGTTCACTGAAAATGCTCCTCCAAAATGAATTCATTAAACGCTATTTCTTTTGCTATAACTATTGTGTGTGTGTGTGTGTGTGTGTGTGTGTGTGTGTGTGTGTGTGTGTGTGTGTGTGTGTGTGTGTGTGTGTGTGTGTGTGTGTGTGTGTGTGTGTGTGTGTGTGTATATATATACATGTGTGTTATATATATTATATATATATATATATATATATATATATATATATATATATATATATATAAAATCATTATTACACCTTTCTTTCTAGTTTTATGTACATACACAAATTGTGTAACAAAAATAAAAGTCAAACATTAATAAAAATACAATTCATAATAATGATTATTATTATTGGTAGTATTTATTTTACATCCATTGTACAACCTTTATTGTCTTTTGTCTCACCATCCTGTCCTATCACCAGATATCTTCCATTCATTCTATTGCAAACCAAATGTCTGTTTTATTAACCTCGCACACAAACACAATATACTTCCAATCCCAGTAATAACCAGTGCATATTGACAGTCATTACTGCAGGTTTATCGACACGTCTCTAGAAGTCACTATTGTCCACACACAGACATTTGACTAATGGCCCTCCTCGATGAATAGTGGAACTAAGTTAGCCGGGTCAGTGACACAGTAACTCCCCTGAAGTGATTTCCAATAATGTGTCTATCGGAGGAGGAGGAGGAAGCTCCACAAGAATGCAAGGCTGCAGGGGATCAGTGGCGTCAGTTCAGCAAAAGCGGTATGGTATGGCAAAGATGGGAGTCCTCATGGAAAAGAGGCATTACATTTTGTACAACACAGTTCTATTGTGAAAATAGCAGATCTACATGCTCACAGCGCGAGGCGTTGTGAGTCACAATGTCTGAAAAAAAACGAGTTTTGACAGTTCTTTACACAGGTTTGTACGGTTTCTTGGGCTGGATATGGCAGCCTGGAATGGTTGTTCAACTGCAGATAAACTTGTCATGTTAGTAAATGTGCTACAATTAACAATAATGCATTGCACCTGAGCAGCTGACCTGCGGAACCTGGGAATATAGCATTCTGTCAAGATGGGGAGAATACGAGTGTGGAGAATAGAATTATAATACCTTGTTAAAGTGACCATTTTGTAAAATCTTGCATATAGTTATTTTACTGTAATTTAACAACATAATAACCAGCACAGATAGACAAAGAGACATTCATGGATTTATATTTAAAAGTAACTTGTATTTTACCCTCCCTGGACCCAGGGTAATTAAGGCAGCTGCATACCCCTGCCATACCCAATTGACGCCCCTGCAGGGGATTTGTCAATAACGTGTGGACGTGATGATGACGGTGGCTGCAGCCTGCAGACATACACATGAACACACCGTAGGGATAATAGGAACTAATCAGCTATTAACCCCCCCGCCGAGTAAGGAAGTGGGCAGGACGTCCTATAGTGGCAATGATGTTCAGTCTGGGAAGGCTCATGGACAGAGAGACGGTCGATGAATGACCTCGGCACTGATCAATACTCTCAATAGCGTTGTGTTGTGTCCAGCCGTGGTAACAACTAACGACTAGGCCTATATGTTCACTCCACCCAAGCCATGGGAACGGAGGGGCTATTCAGCACACACACACACACACACACACACACACACACACACACACACACACACACACACACACACACGCACACGCACAGATTCGGCCAGTGCGCCAGGCTCAATGTCCAGCTGGTTAGGGAGATCAAGCCCTGAAGGTCAAAGTTCAACTTCATCCCAGACGGCTGACCCCGCCCGACGCAGCGTGACCCCCCGACCCCTAGGGAGGGAGGGAGGGAGGGAGGGAGGGAGGGGGTGAGAGCGAGGAGGGGTGAGGACCATGGTGGACATTAGAACACAGAAACACTCCAAATGTTGTGTCATAGAAGTGTTGAATATAATAAGCTGTGCGTGTGTGTGTGTGTGTGTGTGTGTGTGTGTGTGTGTGTGTGTGTGTGTGTGTGTGTGTGTGTGTGTGTGTGTGTGTGTGTGTGTGTGTGTGTGTGTGTGTGTGTGTTGTGTATTACAGTGGAGGGAGGGTGCCCCACTGGGCAACACTGCCTCAGGGAGCACACATGTGTTGAGTCAAGGGGTGTGTGTGTGTGTGTGTGTGCGTGTGTGCGTGCGTGCGTGCGTGCGTGCGTGCGTGCGTGCGTGCGTGCGTGTGTGCGTGCGCGCGCGCACACTTGGGTGCGTGCCAGCCTATGTGGTAGTGTGTATGTTTTCATGTCAGCATGTGTATGTATGGCAGGGGTTCCCAAACCTTTTTGGCTTATAGGGCACCCCTATAAATATTATTTTCATCCGAGGCACCCCTACATTATATTCATATTTTTTACTCCCAGCACCTTACTGTTATTCATGGCATATTTTAGCGATTATGTTGCGAGGAAAACATTGAGAACACTGTGTGAATATGTTCAAATAATCAGCATTCAGGCCAGGGTTCACATACTGTAGGTCCTGGTATTTTGTATTGATAGATTTTCATCACAAATATCGTTGATTGAAAACTCAATGTCAGGACATTGAGCAGAGGAAGAGAAATGAAATCTTCATCACACCAGTATAGAGTAACTATGGAAGACATTGCAGAGAGTTATTGGAAAGAGAAAGAACAAATATAGAAGGTCAAAGGATATGAGAGAAAGTTGAGAAATTAAGGAGCAGGGATTTAAAGGAGCATACTGTACATCTTTGGCACAACAAAATATATATTCTTTCACATCATTACCGTAAATGATTAAAATCATTAAAACATTGACTGAATACTATACTACAAAATAATGGATGTTATATTTTTTTCGTGTAAGTATATTTCTATCCATAAACAATCTTTATATTTTTATTTAGCAAGACCATTAAATTAAATCTGCATTAAATAGACATTTTTTAATGGTCTATTTGTGTAAGTTGATTTTCATACCATCCACATTGGCTATTCTCTGCAAAGAGGTTTCTGTAGAAAGAAATAAGGAGGGGACCAAATATAGACCCTGGGGGACCCCAGTCAATGACGTATTGGGTTCAAGTCATTTAGAAGGCTGCCTCTCGCTCTCGCTCACTCGCTTTCTCTCTCTCTCCATCCTGTGTTCCTTCACTCTTTTCTCCTCTTCTCCTCTGTCTCTTCATCCCTTCATCCCTTACCTGGCTTTCTGGGGAATTATCAGCTGACCTTGGCTGTTGACCTCCGCCTACCACCACCACCAAAACCGCTGACCCGCGCACACACGCACAGACGTGTGCACACAAACACACAAGCGCACACACACATGCACGGTTACACACCAATACACAGCGATATACAAAACACTAGCTTTGCCATGAAGAAAATGGTCTTTTGTTGGGATTTTGGGAAGGAGTCTACGAGACTACTCCTACTAGACAATAATATTGATGTTATCCAAGTTATTAATATGTAACTTAAAGCTGCATTGTGCAAGTTATTGCGACCGCTGGTCGCCACTAATAGTATGAAAACCTCCAGCTTGTGTCTCTCCGTCTGTCCGTCACTCTTCTGACATCACAATAACACTTCATCCCAGCTCAGCAGAAGGATAGAGCTGACTTGTGCTGACATCACAATGATGTTTCAAATGAATTCCGTCCTTATCCCTTTTATGGAGATCCCTGATGTCATCAATATTAAGCCCATGTGCATCACAGTGCGTGACAACTCATCCCGGCTCATCCATATTTGGGAAAATATGCATGACCACATTATATTATGAAGATCCCTGATGTCATCGATATTAAGCCCATATCTGGGAATGTCCATATTTGGACATATTGTGTCAGTCTCATGTGGTCTTTTGACATCACTATGATGTCAGATGTCAGTCATCTCCCTATTTGGAAAATATAGCCACATTTTTGCCACATTTTAGATGAAAATATGAAATGCATTGAATGAAGGCTTTCAAGGCTATAACATCCCTAATGCACTGGCCTATATAGACTGCCATCCTCCTTTATGAATCCCAAATCTACACTCCGTTTTAAGGCTTTCACATTCCCTT
This sequence comes from Nannobrachium achirus, assembly GCF_963921795.1. Classification (NCBI taxonomy): domain Eukaryota; kingdom Metazoa; phylum Chordata; class Actinopteri; order Myctophiformes; family Myctophidae; genus Nannobrachium; species Nannobrachium achirus. The sequence goes on along the minus strand of NC_137819.1, from coordinate 37,157,612 downwards.
CCCTGAGCTCATCTCATTATGCTGACACATCGTACTACCTCAATCTTTGAATTCTGCACAGCACCCTCCAGACTTAATCAACTGGACACGAGTGGGCTCTATTTGGTCCGCTCTTGTTTCCTTCTGCACCAAAATCTCTTCACCAGAAAAGCTCACAAAGTGACTCTGAGCTTATCTGTTATTTCTGGCTAATGTTCTCCCCAGGCCAGAATATGAATGCTGGAGTTCAAGTGCTTAAGCCGGTAGTTCTCAAAGTGGATTCTAGAGACTCTGTGGGTTCCATAGAGGGGGAACAAAATTGACCTATAGAAGAGGAACAAATGGACCCTAACGGGTCCATTTGGTTCCATTTGTACACTGTCAGAGTTAAGGGGAGACCTTGACATTTTAAAGTTTGAGAAACACTGGCTTAAGCGATGCAGCGATGCCTGTGTCAGGCCCGGCACCAGGACTGGCTTAGGGTGCCGTGAGCTTAAGTGAAGATTGCGACCATATGCAAATGTGTGTTTCAAGCAAGTATTGCATTTGAGTATTTGCATGCGCAGGGCAGGGGACAAGGTGGTCCGCGTGAGGGGGCCCGGTCCCCTATAGGTTCAAAGAGAAAGGTGAGTATAAGGGAGGAATGGGTTGGAAGGGGTCGAGGATGAAAGCATGGTGGAAATATCGCCTGGCTGAGCACTTATGTCTCCATACCCCCCCCCCCCCCCCCAGCTCTCCTGCCCATAAACATTCTTTTCCTGTTTCTGGCTCTCATTTCACCCCCTAATCCGTTACTAGTCCATGTGTTTGCTAATCCGCTGTGTGTGTGTGTGTGTGTGTGTGTGTGTGTGTGTGTGTGTGTGTGTGTGTGTGTGTGTGTGTGTGTGTGTGTGTGTGTGTGTGTGTGTGGCCCCTCCCTTTATTTTGGCCAGTATTGTTGTAATCTGCCCTCGATTTCTCTCTAGCTCTCTATCACACACGGGCAAATGCATGCGCGCGCGCTCACGCACACACTCACTCGTGCACTCACTCACTCACTCACTCACTCACTCACTCACTCACTCACTGTCTGTCTGTCTGTCTGTCTGTCTGTCTGTCTGTCTGTCTGTCTGTCTGTCTGTCTGTCTGTCTGTCTGTCTGTCTGCATGGTCCAATGTTAAGGCCCATTCCCACAGATAAAAAAAATCTCTTTCTCCAGATATTTTTCCATTCAAAGTGGATGATAGATACAGATGTGAGGGGGTGGAAAGCAGCGTTATTCTTTTTATTTTTCTTTCTTTTAATAATTGTTGTTTTTACAATTATTTCCTTCTGTTGAACATGTTTTGTATAATTTGTATAATATGTTTCGTTTGGTTATAATGTTGTATTGCTGTCCCCCTTTAAAACCTCCTCTCTTTCCATGTGTGAGTCTGAATGCGAACTGATAGGATAACTAGACGCCGGTGCTGGCCAATGTATGGGGGACTAACGTCATGACCAGCCAATGGGCGGCTGGCAGAGTGGGAGGCGGCCCTTTAAGAGGAACGCCAGGCTCAGTCTAGGTTGACAAGCAAGGGGCGCAGACGTGTGTGTGGAGCAGGCTGAGGGAAGTGACTCAGGTGGCCGGCTGTGATGAGCAGAGAGACAGGCACAGGCCGAGCCAGGCAGTAACTGAACTGAACCTTATTGAACTAAAGTGCTAGGACCGAGTAGCGCTTTACCTTACAAACCCAGCGGATTCCAGACGGTGATCCGGGTGTCAGCGGTACCAGGCAGGGTCCGGCCATCCAGAGACGAGCGAGAGGGTCCTGACGAGCCGAACCGGCTACCCGGCTAACGAGAGGGGTCGTTGTGACTACTGTGGTGTCGTGTGAACTATTCGCAGCGGCAGGTCACAAGCCTGCCTGCGTGTGAGTATCCAATCCTGTACACCACTGTCACTAAAGTCACTGGCCTAGAGTTGAGCTGTATAGTCGTCACGACAAGGATACTGGCGTATTCTTTGTATTCACAGAACGGTGGACTAAAGACGTAGATGACCAAAGATGAGCTGTGTGCCGCTGTGTGTGCCATCCCACCTGCTGTAGAAGTCACTATTCCCACCTGCTGAAACGATACTCTGCTTATTATTTCATATCTGCTTAGTTATATAACATTTATTCGTCCTTAAATCTGCGCTCCTTGCATTATAATTAATTATCGTAATTATTATACTATTACGATTTGAGGCCTTAACGAGCCGGTACCCTAAACTAAGTGCACTTTAATTGTCACCAAGAACGTTACGATAAGAGAAAGAAGGGGGGTTTGAATTAATGTTTTATTGTTGACAGTGCTCTTATTTTTAGTTTTTTAGTTAGTTGGCGCCGTAGGATTTAGGGTTCCCTTTTATTTTATTATTGTGTTTTTGGCGTGATAGAGGCCGCTGTAACCTAGTAATAAAGATTGTTATACTTTTCTAAACTGTCGTCCTGGTCATTCTCTCCTCATGATTTATATTGCTCTGGTGTTCCGTAAACGAACTTGTGTGTCCCTAAAGGTTGTGCCTTTTGTGCACTTATTTTCCTCTTTAAACGAGGTGGCGTTGTCGGAAACTTATAATTATACAATCTGCTAATGATAATACTTAATAATATACAACAAACCAAAAAGGTGTATTTACAATTATTTATTGGCAAATTCAGTAACAAGGTAATGACAAAGGTACCAGTTTAAACACTGGCGGTTAATGTGAGTTGGGCCACCCTTACATAAATTGGCGTTAGTAGCGGCAGGATCGGACACAGAGCAATATAGAGGAGAGATTGAATAAGTGTGTAATTGTGAACTTGTTAATATGATGATGATGCCGGTGTATCCAGGCGCCCCGTGGCTGCCCACGTTTGGAGGTACAGAGGGTGAACTTAAGTACAGGGAATGGAAAGTACAGATTAAAGGGCTATTGGGGACGCAAGATGTTAATGAGGCTAAAAAGGTTGCCATTCTATTACAAACCTTGACTGATGAAGCTAGACGGCAAGTTAATGTGTTGGATGAGGGGGATCGAGATACTGTGGCCAAAATCTTGGCTCATCTAGATAACGTGTACAAGGAAACAATCCCTGTTGCAAAGGTACGCTCACAATTTTATAGTTGCGCACAGCGCCCTGGAGAGAGTGTCAGTGCCTTTATTCTGAGACTTAGAGAATTATTTTGTGGGTTGCGGCGTTATGATGCGACTACAGCCCCCTCCGAGGCCGTTCTGAAAGACCAGTTTCTTATGGGATTAACTGAGGGCCCACTTGGCCAAGCACTGAGAATATATGCTCGACGCCACCCTGACGAAGACTTCGCCGCGCTGCGACAGGAGGCCTTGACGTTGGACACGGAACATGGAGGTACGCCAGCTACTGAAATTGCTTGTCATGCTATTAACCCCGTAACTGTCCCTGTGCCACCACAGACCTCTGCGTGGAGAGATGAACTGAAGCGAGAAATAATGGAGGATGTCAAGACGCAGTTGCAAGGTATGACGAAGGAGTTGATGAGTGAACTCCGACCGCTCATCCAAGCTGCCGCTCCTGCTGTGCGTTCCCAACCACCGCCGCCTGAGGCGCCTTATGTGCCACCTGCACGCCGGTACGCGCCACCTCAGAGACATGAATGGGATGGGGAGGGGAGGCCAATATGCAGACAATGCAAACGACCGGGACACATAGCTAGATGGTGCACTAATAATCAGCCGTCGTTAAACTAAAGGGCCCTGTTGCCGGAGCCCGTGCGACAGGGGTTATTTCCCCACCTATGGGAAGGAGGGCTAATGAGGCGTTTGTTGGGGAGTGTCAGGTTATGGGGGTACCGAGGGAGAGAGTTCCATTATGTGGCTTACCGGATGCAGGATTACAAGTTAGGTTAATGCAGCAGAGACACGATCGGGATATGCGGGCCCTTTTGGACAGAAAGAACAGCGAAATTGAGGCGTATAGAGCTAAGCAGCGGGACTCTGAGGAGCGCGTCCGCAAGCTAGAGGAGACAGTTCGAGGCCTACGGCGGGAAACCCAGGTCATTCGTGAGTGCAAAAATAAGCAGATCGGTGAGCTGAGGAAGGGGGCGGTTCAGAGCGCCAACTCGTTGAAGGAGGAGCAGGAGAAGTTTGAGCTGCAAAGGAGACACACAGAGAGCACCCAGGCTCTGCTGGAGGACACCAACCTCAGATGGGCCAAGATGGAGAGTGAGTATAACAGCCAGGCACAAGCAGCTGACCAGAAGGTGCGTGTTCTGGAGCTGCAGGTAAGGCAACAGGCGGTGGAGCTGGAGGGAGGTGGTGCTCTGCGTCAGAGGCTGAGCCAGGAGAAAGCCCAGCTGGAGATCACCATAACGGGCCTCAGCGCAGAGTTGCAAGAGGCCAACAGACGGAGCGTGTCCCCGATGAGAGAACACCAGCAGCTGTCTGAGGAACAGGAGATGGCCCTTCAGAAGCTCCAGGACGAACCCCAGTTGCAGGTCACCTGGGGGAACGAGGCTCAGGCCGTCCCATTGAGGCGGAGAAAGGGAGGATGCATTCAACCAAGACGACAGCCTAACTGGAAGAAGCTTTCAGGGAGGTATCAGGGCCCCGACGTTCTGCTGGAGTTAATTTGGGCAGCCGTCTGTGCGGTACAGCCCGGTTGAGTTAGTCGCAGGGACTGCTAACGATCAAGTAGGGGGGAGTGTGAGGGGGTGGAAAGCAGCGTTATTCTTTTTATTTTTCTTTCTTTTAATAATTGTTGTTTTTACAATTATTTCCTTCTGTTGAACATGTTTTGTATAATTTGTATAATATGTTTCGTTTGGTTATAATGTTGTATTGCTGTCCCCCTTTAAAACCTCCTCTCTTTCCATGTGTGAGTCTGAATGCGAACTGATAGGATAACTAGACGCCGGTGCTGGCCAATGTATGGGGGACTAACGTCATGACCAGCCAATGGGCGGCTGGCAGAGTGGGAGGCGGCCCTTTAAGAGGAACGCCAGGCTCAGTCTAGGTTGACAAGCAAGGGGCGCAGACGTGTGTGTGGAGCAGGCTGAGGGAAGTGACTCAGGTGGCCGGCTGTGATGAGCAGAGAGACAGGCACAGGCCGAGCCAGGCAGTAACTGAACTGAACCTTATTGAACTAAAGTGCTAGGACCGAGTAGCGCTTTACCTTACAAACCCAGCGGATTCCAGACGGTGATCCGGGTGTCAGCGGTACCAGGCAGGGTCCGGCCATCCAGAGACGAGCGAGAGGGTCCTGACGAGCCGAACCGGCTACCCGGCTAACGAGAGGGGTCGTTGTGACTACTGTGGTGTCGTGTGAACTATTCGCAGCGGCAGGTCACAAGCCTGCCTGCGTGTGAGTATCCAATCCTGTACACCACTGTCACTAAAGTCACTGGCCTAGAGTTGAGCTGTATAGTCGTCACGACAAGGATACTGGCGTATTCTTTGTATTCACAGAACGGTGGACTAAAGACGTAGATGACCAAAGATGAGCTGTGTGCCGCTGTGTGTGCCATCCCACCTGCTGTAGAAGTCACTATTCCCACCTGCTGAAACGATACTCTGCTTATTATTTCATATCTGCTTAGTTATATAACATTTATTCGTCCTTAAATCTGCGCTCCTTGCATTATAATTAATTATCGTAATTATTATACTATTACGATTTGAGGCCTTAACGAGCCGGTACCCTAAACTAAGTGCACTTTAATTGTCACCAAGAACGTTACGATAAGAGAAAGAAGGGGGGTTTGAATTAATGTTTTATTGTTGACAGTGCTCTTATTTTTAGTTTTTTAGTTAGTTGGCGCCGTAGGATTTAGGGTTCCCTTTTATTTTATTATTGTGTTTTTGGCGTGATAGAGGCCGCTGTAACCTAGTAATAAAGATTGTTATACTTTTCTAAACTGTCGTCCTGGTCATTCTCTCCTCATGATTTATATTGCTCTGGTGTTCCGTAAACGAACTTGTGTGTCCCTAAAGGTTGTGCCTTTTGTGCACTTATTTTCCTCTTTAAACGAGGTGGCGTTGTCGGAAACTTATAATTATACAATCTGCTAATGATAATACTTAATAATATACAACAAACCAAAAAGGTGTATTTACAATTATTTATTGGCAAATTCAGTAACAAGGTAATGACAAAGGTACCAGTTTAAACACTGGCGGTTAATGTGAGTTGGGCCACCCTTACACAGATAAAAAAATATATATCTGCCACAGATAAAATAAATATCTGTGGCAGATATTTTTTTTTATCTGTATCGCCTGTACCATCCACTTTGAATGGAAAAATATCTGGAGAAAGAGATTTTTTAATCTGTTATCTGGCCCAGTGGGAATGGGCCTTTCTATCACTGGACAGCAGTCAGTCTGGACTGGTCTGCTTCACCCATTCCTCTCCTTCACTTCCTTCTCCTTTTTTACACGCTTACTTTTTATTTTTTGATGTCAAGTCGAGTTCTTCTTCTGTTTATCACTGTATTTTTGTTTGGGCCTCTCTTCTCTTCTCTTCTCTTCTCTTCTCTTCTCTTCTCTTCTCTTCTCTTCTCTTCTCTTCTCTTCTCTTCTCTTCTCTTCTCTTCTCCAGCTATCTCCCCTACTCTCCACACCTTGATTATTTTCCATCGTTTTTTCTGTCATTCATTCTGCCCGTTCTCTCTCTCTCACACACACACACACACACACACACACACACACACACACACACACACACACACACACACACACACACACACACACACACACACACACACACACACACACACACATCCTTGAATTGTAATCCCACAGGCTATTGTATAGGGTTTTGTATTGGCACACGCGAGTCGACATTTTCTAAGACATTTCTTTTTCTACTTCGCCGAGCATGAATAAGCTTAATGTTACAGCTCTATATAGAGGTGCTAAAGCTGAATATCAAAGGCTTTCTGTACTCTTGTGATATTTCTTCAGGATTAGGAATGGCCCCTAGTCTATAACAATAACATATACACTAGCTTTTATCACAATAAATCAAACCTTTTTGCTTTTACCAAACTTTGAAACGACCAGTCTTCAAATCAAATACATGTAGGGTGGGGGAGAATCAGGTTTTAATGCATGGTTGCTAAACCCGGCTATTTTCAGCTAAAGCTTTCCCCGCAATGACAGAAAACAGAAAAGACACCTATAGCGTCGTTGTCGGGTGAAAACCTTGTATGTCCAAAACCGTTTGTTTTGTATTTATCATTTTAAAAATGATCTAAACTAGTGAAAATAGACGATCTACAAGCACACAACGCCTCGCACCGCGAGGCGTTGTGTGCTTGTAGATCTGCTATTTTCACTAGTCCTGTGCGACAGTCTTGTGTGATGAAGCAGGGCTTTGCTTTACGAAAAAACGTTCAAATTTGAAACTTGGATATACAAGGTTTCTGCCCGACAGTGATGATAGAGCCTTTGCTCAACCATATTTACCACTTAAAGCCTGGACTGTATTTTGTTCACCATATACTGTAGTCCCCCAAGGGGTCTATATTTTGGCCCTCCCTTTAAACCTTGGTGCTTGATTATTTAGTTATACTGTGAGTCCATTGGTTCTAAATATCAGTTCGGATATATCTTCAGTTAATTGCCCAGGCTTAACTATCACGATTTTCAACCTCATCTCTGCAACCATAATCCACAGCGTAATTAAGTATTTTTAAGCATCCTGCGCGATAGAATCACATTTACACTACATCTAAAGACTCCACTTTTTGCACAAAAACCGCGCATTTTTACCCCAATGTTCCTAGCAGCTTCTCCTGAAGCTTGTATATTGGTTGTAGGGCTGATGAAACTCAGCAGTCTTAGGGTCGTTTCATACCGTTATAAGGAGCCTAACTAATTTCGGTTCGGGAGTGCTCCCCGACCCGAAATTATTTAGGTTCGGGGGGAGTTCATCCATACTTTCTTAACAGCTAGTGCCTAGTCGCTTGTAAATATTGGAGGTCCATGGCATGACGACGTTTGTGGCCGATACATGAGCGTTGCAGGGCGGATATATATCTGACTGACCTCGCGCTGCAAGCTGAATGACTGGAAGTCCATTAAGTAGCAGGCAGCTCCAGCAGGCAGCAGCACCAGTGACGGGGACACGGGGTCTCTTCTCTCTCTCTCACTCACTCTCACAAACGCTCAACATTTAATCTACAAGCTCACATTATAGACGTGCCGCGGCCGCCTCATTTGCTGCATGCATATCATCACGCAGTCACAACTCGTCGTGGAAAACCTATCAACACGGAACATTAGCAGAGTTGTGTCTATGCTTTTCTTTTCTCTTTAAAACGGTCGGCGAGAAGCGACCAAAGCTCTCTGTGTGTGTGTGTGTGTGTGTGTGTGTGTGTGTGTGTGTCACGCGCGCGCCTGCCTGCCATCACTCAGACCCAGCTGCTGTCTGTATTCGCTATGAAACACTCAATACACGGCGTCCACAATCATTTGGAAGTCGGCGTGTCTCCCTCCCAGAAACGAACGCTGTTTCCTTGGATTCACAGCCGAGAATATGCACTTGAAGCCGGGCTGAATGAATGAGAAGACACCGCTAAGTACCGAAATTAAGTCGGGAGGTCACAACATTTAGGCAGCACCGTAGAGCCGACTAAAGTCGGTTGACGCCCCCCCCGAACCGGGAATGGAAACCCATATTTGGGTCTGGACACTGCCGAACCGAAATTAGTTAGGCTCCTTATAACGGTATGGATCGACCCTTACACTGAAACACAGCTGAAGGTGAAAACATCATCCCTTAATTCATGGTAGCTGTACTAATGTAACAATGTACGTGTTTGCTGTGTTTATTACAAAAATCAATCTTGTTGTTAGAAAATAAAAATCCAGTTATATACTTTGAGGTACGGCAAGTAGCGAAATTAGATCTACAAGCCGAACTTGAATAGATTGGATCTTTTTCCAGAATGTCCACCTATCTTTGCCAAATGGTCACCTGTTATGACATGCCCAGAATATGAATGCTAAGGTTTATGTATTTAATCTAATGGTGGAAGCATTCATACAGGTGTGTGTGTGCGTGTTTGTGTTTGTGTTTGTGTTTGTGTTTGTGTTTGTGTGCACGTGTGCGTTTCAACATAGGCCTACAAGCAGACATTTGCGCATGCGTGCCTCCACACGTGCGCATCTCTACATCTGTCTGTGTATGTGCGTGTGTGAGCATGTGAACGTGTGTCAGTGGCAAGTGTCATATCGATAGGTTAATAGCCGCCGTGTCAGATTCAGTAACTCTGTGATTAGTTGACAGTTCACTAATCCACACGCTAGTGTGAGTTATTGGCCCCGCACCATTGATTTCCAGCCTGCCAGCCAAGCCGAGAGGAACCCAGGGGTCGGCTGCTTCTATTGATCGGCCCCAAATCAACCCCTCACCACCACTACTACTAACCCCCAACGCACGCATAGAGACCTCTCTCACACACACACACACACACACACACACACACACACACACACACACACACACACACACACACACACACACACACACACACACAATCATACATACAGGTGCACACGCACAAATCATACACACACACATACACCCAGGTGCATGCATGCACACACACAAATAAACACATCTCTTCTTTTTAGATGGAAAGAATGGTTTGAGGCTGCATAGAACCACTCCTCCAACAGGATCTCATTCTCTTTCTGTTCTCTCTCCCTGCTATGATTCGTATCGCCCAAGCCTGCAATGCAGTTGATAGACTGAGATGGATTGAGTTTCGTTGCCTCTAAACGGTGTGCTAATTCCTGTCAGGCAGTGTGGTATGGTACCTGGAGTCAGCAGCAGTGAACAGAGGAGTATTGGCGACCGTGGCCTCTTGAGCAACCAGCTTTAGCAAATTCACAAATGCATTCATTTCACTCTGCGATGTGGCCGGTTGAATTTGATTTTTTTCTTTCCGCAAAGGTCACAAAATGGCCGCTATCAAAATGACTGTTATCAAATTGACTGCTGTCAACATGGGGGCAGGTCCAAAAGTATAACCTGTCACTGTGACATATGAAAGCGTCCATTGTGTAATGAAAAATCACACTCGTGTGAACTGAGCGGTGGAGGCTGTGTGTGTGTGTGTGTGTGTGTGTGCGTGCGTGCGTGCGTGCGTGTGTATGTGTGTGTGTGAATGTGAGTGTGAGTGTGCCTGGCCTGAGGCTGAACAACAGCGCCCCTCCCTTAACATGTGTGGTCAGAAAAGGTATTGCAGGCTACATACAGACAGACACGCACGCATACACACATGGCCACGTATAGGAGACGGTGTGACCACCGCTCAAAAAGACTACAGTTTTAAAGCATGGGTGTACACGTCTGTTATACCTGTACTAGTAGTTCTTCTCATTTATTATTATTATTATTATTGATTATTGTTATTCTATGCCCTCATGTCCATTCCACGCATTCTCTCTCATAGCATCCTATCCTCTCTTCTGCTATGCTCTTTTGAAAGGGATTTGAGGATTTCACCGTGCAAGGCGTGAAATATCAGCAAAGGCCATGCGGACAAGACTCACGTTCTCCATACCAGATGTACAGTACACAGTTTATACTGTATGGGCCTTATAGCATTCCCTAACACAATCCCCAGTTTCTCTATGGCAAACAGAACACCTAAGCCTTCCCTGTGTTTCCTCTGCATTTTCTTAAACCCCACCCCACCCCCCCACTGATCCCTCCTCTCTCTCTCCTCCTCTCATATCTTCCATCCCGTTCTCCCTCCATCCTTTGCTCTCTCCCCAACTCTCATGGCTTCTCTCTGCCACTTTTTTCATCCCCGTTGTATATCTTTTTCCCAGTCACTCAGTCTGTAAGCAGGGGAAAGAGAGGGGGGGGGGGGGGGGGAGGGGAGACGGAGAGGAGGGGTGGGGGGGCAGGAGGATGGAGGGAGGGGGCGGGCGGCGCGGGGGGTTGTTAAACATTTTTCTTCCGTCTTAATTGTTTTGACTCGTGCCATTGGCATCCCGATTAGGAGCATTGATTTCCCACCACTAAGTGCATTGATTTCTACATTTCTCATTGATCCCCGCTTCTAAATACACACACACACACACACACACACACACACACACACACACACTCGGATGCAGTCTGTCTCTCTTTTTTCTCTCCAGTCTACACAGCAGAGCACACAGTAAAACGTGTGTGTGTGTGGTGCGTGCGTGCGTGCGTGCGTGCGTGCGTGCGTGCGTGCGTGCGTGCGCGTGCGTGCGTGCGTACGTGTGTGGGTGCGTGTGCGTGTGTGTGTGTGTGTGTGTGTGTGTGTGTGTGTCTGCCAGAGTGAGTGACTGAGTGAATGCATGTGCCTGGTTCTTTGTGTTTGTGTATGTGTGCCTGTACTACTGCGTGTTTTCATTGTGCCCTATTGCCCTGGAGTGGGAGAGAGAGGGAGAGAGAGAGACAAAGAGAGGTATAGAGAGAGAGAGAGAGAGAGTCAAAGAAAAGGGGGGGGGGGCAGGGCAAGTACAGTAGTGACTGGGGAAGAAATATGAGGGACTGGCAGGAAAGCACCAGGAGGTTTTAGTCGATGATGTGTACTGTATGTGTTTCATTTGTTTTGTTGGTTGTCTGTTATAAGATGTTTTATAGAGGTTTGAGTGTGGTTACTTAGTGGGTGGGTGGAGATATGCTGTTATAGTTTACTGTCCTTCTTATCTTATTTGTATTTTTTGGGGGTTAGTTTGTTATATGTTTTTCATGTCATTTGAACAATAAGGAAGAAGGAGCACATCTGGGCTGTGTGTGGATTCTGTGTTATGTGGCTGAGTGGTTGTGTGTGTGTGTGTGTGTGGGGGGGGGGGGGGGGGGGGTACACAGAGGGAAAAGGGTGTCTTGAAATGAAAAAGCCTTGAGAACCTTGATTGTGTGTCAGTGTCATTATGGAGCTCTTGTGTCAGAATGGCGAGGGACACACAAACACACACGCACGCACGCACGCACGCACACACACACACACACACACACACACACACACACACACACACACACACACACACACACACACACACACACACACACACACACACACACACACACACACACGTGCATTCATGTGCACGACCATACTCTTGCTGCAACATTCCGACCGCCAAAAAAAAAAAAACTAATTTCTTTGACTATTGCCATAGTGGGTGCATGTGGTCACAATGCGTCCGACAAATAAGAAAATAAATCAAATGCATTGGAGAGATTTAGGATCCACAGAACAGAAATATAACGATTATTTTGTGTTTCTGGTGTTTAATGCAGGAAAGCGTTCATGTTCTCTCTCTCATTGCATGCAGGGTTGAAACCTTGTATGTCCAAAACAGTTACTTCTCTGAAAATGGAAAGAAAAGGAGAAGAATTATTTTGTCACAAGCTCTTGTTAATACTTTTCATTGGTTCAATATTCATTAAACCCACCAACACACTTAAAGGGATAGTTCACCCCATTTTACATGGAGACTTGAATTCATGGATAATTTGTTTTGTTTTTGTCACATTCCTATAAGCCAATACTTTGATGAACAGCAGTGGTTCCCAAAGGAGACACAAAGAGCCGCCTTTGTTCCCTATGGAGACACAAAGAGTCTCCTCAAATTTATTGGCTTATGAATGCGACAAAAACTAAATAATATCCATGAATTCAAGTCTAGGGGAAAAAAAGTCATTTGGGGTGAACTATCCCTTTAACCACATTTACTTTCACTTAAAGGTATCAGTGATTGTATTTCATTCAAATAAAAATATAATTGCTACATTTTTCATTCATTCTCCTCACTAGAATGTGTGCTGACAATAAAAGGACTTCCACCATGGCCCGTGTTATGAGCATAGCTAGATTCAGTTTTCAGAAGTGGCCAGCCAGTCCTCGACCAATCAGGGTAGAGTATAGCCGTAGTTATGTTATGATGTTTAGTTAGTTAAAATAAAGGTTTTGAGAACCACAGTCGCTCTGAATTAAGAACGTCTGCTAAATGCCTAGATTGTAAACTACTGAACTCGTAGTAAATCTGTATCATACATATCCTGAAGCTGGAGACGTAGGCCTATACCGATATTCAGTGATTGGGTCTAATGATCAAAACGAGAACATTATAATGGTGTAAAAAATCAGCCTGTCTGTTGACAAAAAATACAGGCTGAAATATTAGAGAATCTGATTGTCCCAGCCTCCCAGGTACATGTAATCCATGCTACGCCACTGATATTAATATTATTTTAATAATTAAAATGGCCAGCCAGGGTTGGGGTTAGGGTTAGGGTTAGGGTTATATTTATATATATTTTGGAATTTTCCAGAAATTGAATTTTCCCAAGTATTGGGATGATGTGTGGTCAGTAATAAAGGAGATATTGAAATATGAAATACCGAAGACAAGTGTGGTGCTGTATCTAGGAAACGTGATGCAGGAAAACACTCGTGAAGATGACTTGTATCTGGTCAAGGTACTGCTGGCAACCAGCAAAAAAGCAACAACAAGATTGTGGTATAAAAGTGACCCTCCAAATTGTGAGCAGTGGCTGTGCATTGTGGAGGAAATATATGTGATGGAGAAATTTACACATGAACTCAATATACAAGAAGAACTGTTCCATTAGAAATGGGAGAAATAGAATCACATACACTCTCAAAAACAAACAAGTGCTATTTGAGAAAATATGGGGAAACTTTATCCAGTATGTCAAGGGCAATGATCTCTCTTATTTAATGGAGGAACCAGGTGTGGGGTAGCTGCATTTCCTCTGCAGTCAGTTGTCCGGCCATAAGGCATAGGACTCTGGGTGTAAATAGTGTAAATAGTACATGTGCTCTTTATATAATAATTATTTAATACTCTTATGTGTCGTGTTAGTGTCAGGTTTTTTGTGGGTTTTCCTTTTCTTTGTATGTTGTTGTATTTTCTTTTTTGCTTGTTTCATCTGTATGTAGTATATTATTGTCCTGTACATGTTGTTTTGTATGTCTCTTTAAAAAATGAAAAACAAAAATAAACATATTGTTAAAAAAAAACACTTAAAACAAACTGCAAATAAAAATTACGTTAAAAAAGAAATATATAGGGCATCCATTTATGAAACATGGAGATACAGGGCTTTTGACCGACAGCAACGACATTCTGTTGCAGTTTGGAAATAGCTGACATAAATGCTGGGATTTTGACAGCAACACGCAGCAAAGATCGCGAGTGCTAACTGAACTCTGAGAGTGTAAAAATGAAATGGATCATCAGTCTTTGAGATAAATGATCACTCTTTTACTGTGCCCTTTGTCCACACACACACGCACACGCACGCACGCACACACACACACACACACACACACACACACACACACACACACACACACACACACACACACACACACACACACCACACACACACCATCTTGATCCCATGCCATGGTGTCTCTGAAAGCGGGGTCTGATCCTCTCAATGTTTAAGTCTCCCACCTCTCCCATATCTGCACCGGACACACACACACACACACACACACACACACACACACACACACACACACACACACACACACACACACACACACACACACACACACACACACACACACACACCCATCCTAGGCTGTGCGGAGTGGATAGCCTCAACCATGTCATTGGCATTACCTAGATCCTTGATGCTGTTAGTGCTAAGCTAAGCTATCTGGAACTCTGAAGGCGGCAAGGAATGGAGGCCTGCACAAGCGTGTGTGTGTGTGTTTGTGTGTGTGTGTGTGTGCGTGCATAATTCCATATTTCATGTGTTTCCATGTATATAAATCAGATTAGGGACATGGTTATCTAGGCTTAAGGACGTCATACTGACTGTCCTCCCTGTCTCTCCACGCTGCATAGTAGACCCTCTCTGCATCTCCTAAATCCATTACAACCAAGTCGGGATCAAACAGGATGCAGAGCTGGTGTGAAATATCACCCAAAGGGGAACACATCTTCCGCGTGTGCCAGAACATTACGCGTGAAATAAGAGAAAATAGGCCTCTTGGAAAGTGCATAAGAATTATGACAAAAAGTAAGGAGGATGGGGCCGGGGGTGTGGGGGGTGGGGGGGTGGAGCGTATTCAAAAAACAATTTTCACACTTAACAACCCGATGGATCCAGGCAGGGGCTTTACACGCTGTAAGCAAGAACATTGATCCGCCTGTATATCGGGCGATGATCACATTAAGGTGGTGTATTGACAAGGCTGTGTTTTACCACTGTTTGCCTGTCCGTCTTTCTCCACGCTGTGTGTGTGTGTGTGTGGTGTGTGTGTGTGTGTGTGTGTGTGTGTGTGTGTGTGTGTGTGTGTGTGTGTGTGTGTGTGTGTGTGTGTGTGCGTGCGTGTGCGCGTGTGTGTATGTGTGTGTAATAATGGATATGTAGGAGGAATATCGGCAGGGCCCAGGCTGGCCCTATTGACGATATGTCAGCACTGATCACTTAGTCCGCCTGCGAGAGGATGGGGTGAGAGACTAGACTAGAAAGAGAGAGAGAGAGTGTGTGTGTTGATGAATTGTCAGATGATAAGAAATAATGAGGAACGGAGCCAGTAGTGGAAGAAGTACTCGATATACTAGATATAGATATATTTTTTTTACTTACTCTTTTATAAATACAAGTCTTGTGTTAGCAATTTTTACTTGAGTACAAGTAAAGTAATGGCGTCAAAACATACAATGCTGTGTTGAATCGTGTTGTTGTGAGCTTCGGCTATTTTTGAATAGCCAAAGTATAAAACAGTGGTCTTCAACGTTTTCAGGCCAAGGACCCCTTAGCTGAGAGAGAGCTGAAGCAGGGGCCCCCTCTACATATTGTATACATATGTGTGATGCAGATTTTTATTGATTTCATAGACAGATTCATAGATGTCATCAGTCTATGTTGGATTTGTGTTTTAGTTAACTTGACCTTTCACTCTGGTCTGCCCTTTTTTACCTCTACACCAAACCTATTTGCTGAAAATAACCGATCTACAAGCTCTCAACGCCTTGCAGCGCGAGGCGTTGAGAGCTTGTAGATCTGCTATTTTTGGCTAAAGTTCTCCTCAGGCTCAGAATAGGGATGTGAGGGTTCAAGTTGTTAATTTTAAAGAATGATCCTATCACAAAGATTTGGCGGCCCGCCTGTAGTAACTCTGAGGACCCCCTAGGGGTCCCAGACCCCCTGTTGAAGACCTGTGGTATCTGATGAAAATTTAAACCTACAAAGTAACTTGCGTGTCTAAAGTTTTCTAATTATTGTAGCGAGTCAAAAGAGCAAAGACACACTTGAGTAAAGTAAAAGTACCTCTAAATTGTACTTACGATACAGTAGCCTACCTGTGCTTCAGTAGAGGCTGATCATTTGATTTCACTGAATGAGCCACCGGCAGTTTGTTACAGTTGTTGAGGTAATGAGGACGCTGTGTGTGTGTGTGTGTGTGTGTGTGTGTGTGTGTGTGTGTGTGTGTGTGTGTGTGTGTGTGTGTGTGTGTGTGTGTGTGTGTGTGTGTGTGTGTGTGTGTGTGTGTTCATAAGGGTCTATATATGACATCTAAGTAATGATCCTCTTGTGTTTGTGCGTGTGTGTGTGTGCACACGTGTGAGCATTTTTGTATTCATTAGTGTCTGTTATAGGGAGCTAATGATTCTTCTCTATTTCTGCTATGTGTGTCTGTGTGAAAACTGGTGTGTGTGTGTGTGTGTGTGTGTGTGTGTGTGTGTGTGTGTGTGTGTGTGTGTGTGTGTGTGTGTGTGCTACTACAGCAGTAGTAGCAGCAGCGCGGAGCGAGCGGTGGTGATATAATTATAAGCTGGTATTGATTGCCCCCCCCCTTGTTATTGATGAGGGAGAATTTAATTCAACCAACTCGTTTGTCAACATGACACTGCCATTTAACAATGGACTCTCTCCTTCTCTCTGTCTGTTTCTCATGCACGCAGCCACGCACACATGCTTACTCATGGGCATGCACACGCATGTGCGCGTGCACACACGCACATTGAGGAAAGAGAGAGAGAGAGAGAGAGAGAGATACAGAAAGCAATAAGATGCAATTCTGCAATATGGACTGCTTGTACTGGCAATGATGTAGGCCTATTCTTCTTGTGTTGATCGACCAATGGCTGCATGTTATTGCAGCAGTGTATATATATATGAAGCATTCTTTATTACTAATTAATTACCATTTCACCCATTAGCCCCATTTCCACTGTAGGGCGGACCCAGAACTAGAACCAGAACTTTCCAGAACCAAGAACTTTCAAGAACCTTTGAAGTTCCAGGACCAAATTCTGCATACATTTCCATATAACCAGAACTAACCGGGAAGGTCCCAAAAAAGAGCAGCAGCGCTGCTGGCCCCTCCCATAGGTTCCCAGAACTAAAGTTTAGTTCTACCTCAGGAGCAGGACCTAAAAAAGGTTCCAGGAACCTTGTCTGAAACCGGGCCGTTTGCAATGGAAACAAAACCAGAACCAAAAAAATAGGTTCAGGTTCCTGAAAGTTCTGGTTCCACCTTGCAGTGGAAAGGGGGCTATTTTCAACCCACCTTCATGTAATAATTGGTCCTAAAGCTGTTTTTGTCTACTTGGTCTGTGTCTCTGAGGAGGGCTGTGGGCAGCTCAGAATCCTACGTACCAATGACATAATGGATGGGGAAGCCAACCTATTAGAAACTGCAGGCTTTCCATTCCTAGAAAAGGTTAGCATGCTATAATATATACAGTATAAGCAAGTGTTTTCACATTTGCCCCTCCAGGGCAAAGCCAGGAGGGGCAAGAAGCACACCACCTACGTAGATGCACTGCGGTGCGACAGCTTAGCTAACAACACTGAAGAGCTCAACACCCTGATGTTATAAGAGTGTGGAGGGGAGCGATCCAGGAGTCCTGAGTTGGTGTTGGCTGTAGACCACACTCTCGCATCACATCACAATAAAAAAGTAAATAAGTTAAGTAACATACTTAAGTACAATTTTTAGGTATTTGTTCTTTACTTGAGTACTTCCAATTTCCAATACTTTTGCTTCAACTCCACTACATCTTGGATCCAAATATTGTACTTTTACTCCACTACATTTATTTGAAAACTTTAGCTACTAGTTAATTTGCAGATATAAATTATAATGTTATAAAACATGAACCGCTTTAGCCCTATTTTATACCGTGGCTATTTTGCGGCGTGTTGTGAGCTTGTAGATCTGCTATTTTCAAACATTTTGTACTTTTACTTTTGGTACTTTAAGTACATTTTAATGCCAACACTTTCATACTTTTGCTCAAGTACATTTTGAATCACTTAAGTAAGAAATATGAGTACTTTTTCCACCTCTGCACGAACACACTTGGCCCGTGTTTGGGGAGGTAAGCCTGGTGGGGAGGGTGATATTTGTCATATATATATACAGTGTGTATGGGTTGCATGGGGTGGCACCTGTCAGTGAGGAGTGTTGGGCCGGGCGGGATGTGGACGGAGAGGCTGTGTCTTCTCGGTGGGGGCTCCTCACTGGCAGGTGAGTGACTGACAACACAACAAAAAGGGGTTAAAAGCTCATTTTCTCCATCCAAACAATGTTAAGCTCCTTATTTTGGAGTGGTATAGGCCGGCCTACACAACTTACATTTAAGAACTACCCGTACTTCACCTATCTTCATATTGGTCCTGCCTAATGCTCATTATTATATGGTAAAGTTTTTGTCTAGAGGAGGGCTATAGATAGGCTATGGACTGTTCAGAAACCCACCTACCAGTGACATCATCGATGGGGAATCCAAGCTAAAAAGTTCGCATGCTATAATGGTAGGTTAATTTGTGCGTGTGCGCCAACTGATCAGAAGCTAGCCTATGTCCATCACACAAGATTGGGCAAACAAACAATCCACCTGCAGATTGCTCTAAGGGCCCGTTTACATGGAGACGGTTTCTATAGGAAACGCCAAAATAAAATGTCAGATATGTCCTCCGTTTAGACAGCATTTTCGGGGGTTGAAAACGCAACAAAGTGAAACCGCCTTCCATGGTGGAAATCTTTGAAGACGCTTTGCCTCACGTCTCCATGTGAAACAGGAAAAACACAGGAAACGACAAAACTTGTGATGTCATGGCTCACGGGCAGACTACGTGCAACCACGTGACCATGGTGAATGTAAACAAGAAAATACAACATGGCGTGGGCCACTCTAAGTACTAAACAAGGCCTAAAGACGCACATATACAAATGTTTGGAAATATAGACACATTATGTCTAGGATGTAGGCTAGGCCTACTGTACATGTCATGATGATGAATTGAGTACAATGAATCCCCCAGGCATTATCCTTTATACTAAAAGGCTTTTGGCAATTATTATTTTTACTGTAGCCTATGCTGTACTACTCACTGTTTTCAAACTGCTAATTAAGTATTCAATCAACAAATCAACCAATAATCTATTAATGGGGCCCACCACTTCAGACCATAGGTCTACTTGTTCGCTCAACAACGATGCGCGCAGAGAATAACAGACCTACAAGACCTGCAACAATTACTTCTGCTATTCTCTCTGCCAACTATAAGGAGTCAGGAGTGGAGCATAAATTAGGCTGTAGTAGTAGGCCTATAGGCCTATACGCCATCATCATCTCACACGCACCTTCCTTCCCTGCCCTCCTGCACGGCTACGATGAAACGTGCAGAACACACACACTATATTCTACAAGAAATAATTGCTTTTGTCTGGAAGGAGTTTGGAACGAGGCTTCTCGGTCCTCCATCCGACGAAGGGGGGTTCGTGAGGGACAACCGGTCGCTTCTTTCTCCCCACGTCTCTCTCTCTCTCTCTCTCTCTCTCTCTCTCTCTCTCTCTCTCTCTCTCTCTCTCTCTCTCTCTCTCTCTCTCTCTCTGGCTCTCTGGCTCTCTGGCTCTCTGCTCGTGATGAACCCCCTCCCCTGCCTCCTCGGGGGTCGTTGTGGACACGCGGATGTCATCTGTCAAATGTGTGTGTGTGTGTGTGTGTGTGTGTGTGTGTGTGTGTGTGTGTGTGTGTGTGTGTGTGTGTGTGTGTGTGGGGGGGGGGGGGGGGGTAGGGCTGTGTTGTGTGTGTGGCTGTGTGCGTGTGTGTGTGTGCGTGCATGCGTGCGTGCGTGCGTGCGTGTGTGTGTGTGTGTGTGCAGTGGTGAAAAAGTACTCACATTTACTTAATTAAATGTAACAATACTGAAATGTAGAGATACTCTGTTACAAGTAAAGGTCCGGAATTATACCTAAAGTAAAAGTAGTCACTGTGCAGAATGTCCCATTTCACAAGTTCAAAATGTAGACCTATACAAATCTTTTGAAAATAGCAGATAGCAGATCAAATGGCTGAAAGTGGGTAGGCTAATATGTAATCAAAATAAAAATCTACAAAGTAACTAGGCTAACTAAAGTTTTCAAATAAATATAGTGGGGTAAAAGTAGGCTACAATATTTGGATCAGAGATGTAGTGGAGTAGAAGGAAAAATATGCTACTGAAAATTGGAAATACTCAAGTAGCCTAAAGAAAATATAGTATAGTCTATAGGCTAGCTATATGAACCCCAAAGTTTGGCCCAAACCATAAGAAGCAGTGCAGGTTCCCTAGTTGGCTACTAATGCGTGTAGGAGAACAGAACAGATAGTGTCGCAGTAGCATCACTAGGTCTGTTATGCCTGGATAGGTCTACTAGATAAAGATGTATGTTATCGTTGCAATGTTTCATCCAGAGATGTCCTTATATCCCCCTCTATACACACATACACATATACACACACACACACACACATCACACCATCACACCAGACTTATATAGCCTGTAGTCATTAGCGACTTGGCACGAAGCCCGCAGCCTTTCAAGATATGAGAGGCCATAATTGATCGATAACTCATTAACAGTGCAGTCCCACCTCGGAGTATGCGTGTGTGTGTGTGTGTGTGTGTGTGTGTGTGTGTGTGTGTGTGTGTGTGTGTGTGTGTGTGTGTGTGTGTGTGTGAGAACGACGAGAGGACGAGAGAAGGTGGAGGGGGCGGGTTTCGGGAGCGAGCGCGCACGCACGCACGTACGGCGCCTTCTTCGATTTTCTCGTATTGACTGCGATGTTTAGCGTATAGATTTTTCTATTTAAAAATCTATGTTGGCAATAATCTGGAGTGTAAGTGCGCTGCACAGATTGTGGCGTTCTATTTGACAGCTATGGCGGCCCGTGCCTACATGGAGTGGACAGTGGACTGGAGAGTAGGACAGGACAGGACAGGACAGGACAGGACAGGACAGGACAGGACAGGAGTGCCAGTGGCGTCAGTTGAGCAAAAGCTAAGGTATGGCAATTATGACTGGTGTCTTGCACGCGCGCCCAAGACACCAGTCATGTTGCCATACCTTAGAAACGGGCACAATGAAAAGTACATTGTATTACTTCCCCCCTGTAGCCAAGGTATGGCAGCTGCCATAGCTTGCCATACCCAATTGACGCCCTTGGACAGGACAGGACAGGACAGGACAGGACAGGACAGGACAGGACAGGACAGGGGGACGGAGAGGACACACAGGCGCGCGTCTCCCTCACATTTGTATAACTTCACGAATGTCACATTAAGGCAGAGGCAGGGGTCTTCAACGTTTTCAGGTCAAGGACCCCTTAGTTGAGAGAGAGAGAGAGAGAGAGAGAGAGAGAGAGAGAGAGAGAGAGAGAGAGAGAGAGATGAAGCAGGGACCCCCACAATCTTATCATATATCGTTTCATCGTTTGACAGCAGCACAATCATCAGTGTATTTTGGATTCATGTCAATTTGTGTTTTCAGATATATAACCACTTAACCGTCAATAAATACTTAATACACTTGACCTTTCCCTCTGTACTTAGTCTGCTCTTTTCCCCAATACACCAAAGCTATTTGCCAAAAATAGAAGATCTATACGAGCTTGTAGATCTTCTATTTTTGGCTACATTTCTCAGAATATGGATTAATATAAAAAAGGAGAAAAAAAACTTTCTATCACTCAAAGATTTGGAGGACCCACTGTAGTAACTCTGAGGACACCCTAGGGGTCCCGGACCCCCTGTTGAAGACCCCTGCATTAAGAGAAACACCTGCAATAGTCACATCGCCACATTTTACGCAATAAGCGCTCATGCTGTTTTGATGACCCAATCTGTTCTAATTTACGAGACTCCGAGTTTTTGATTAGGCTACTTACCGTTGTAAGGCCTGCAAAAAATGTAATGAAATAAAATAAAATACAACTTTAGTTGGAGCCGGCTGGTGTGACCTTGCGTAAACTAGACCCACGTAAATCTAGAGCTTTGCGCACGCGTGTGTCTGTGCGCGCGCGCGAAAGAGAGAGAGAGAGAGAGAGAGAGAGAGAGAGAAAGAGAGAGAGAGAGAAAAATCCACCTGCTGAAATATAGATCAAAGGTTCTCCCACTGAATACGCGTGCGTGCCCACGCGATGTGTGTGTGTGTGTGTGTGTGTGTGTGTGTGTGTGTGTGTGTGTGTGTGTGTGGGGGGGGGGGGGGGGGGGGGGTCAATCGATTCGGGGGTTGTGTTGACGTGATTATTGGCCTCATTATAACGAGGTAATCAAAAGATCAATCGGCTGGATCTTGCCCGGTCTTGTACTGGATTAGGCGAGAGAGAGAACGAGAGAGCTAGAGAGAGAGAGAGAGAGAGAGAGAGAGAGAGAGAGAGAGAGAGAGAGAGAGAGGAGAGGGACCTGGCTGGGTGGGTGGGGGTAGTAACTAAGTAAATGCAAGCAATATGATGTGATGTTGAGCTTGGAAATCTGCTATTTTCAAAATAATACATTTTAAATGGAACATTCTGCATATAATAACGAACAGGCTCCTTTTACTTTTGTCACTTTAAGTACAAGTAGGCCTATGTGCATATAGGACTGTATAGCCTGACACTCACCCTGAATTTTCATTTAATTTCACTGCATCGCATGAACATATTTTTTATGGGCGTGGCTATAGCGATTCATTGGCTGGAGCCAGGCTACTTTATGTTGTAGGCTACTTTTTACTAATGTTGAATAGCCTACCCAACGTTTGCTCGCAAGTCCCAACATGTCATTACACCACACTTTTACTTCTTTCGGCTAATTCCCATCTTAGGGTGGGGGTGACCCTAATAGGGTCGCCACAGCGAATCCGTTTGACCGTTTCCATCTGCTTCTGTTCACTATCATCTTCAGTTAGGCTACTGAGTCCAGACACCTGCATGTCCTCTCTCAGTCTCCCCGCATCCATAAACCTCATCTTTGGCCTTCCTCTTCTACTCTACCTGCCTCATCCTCTTGGTATTAATATATTTTTTACTTAAGTAATAAATACATAAATGAATAAATAAAATCCCCATCCCCATCAGTGGAGCAGGAATCGGGGGAGCAGCAGAGGGGTGGGGGTGCAGTGAGAGGGGTAGTGAGTGAGGGAAAAAGGGGGAGGGTGTAGCAAGGAACCTCTCCTCTCCTCTCCTCCGTTCAGCCTGTGTGTCAGAGCTCTTTCAGGCTGCGCAGCGTCGGAGCAAAGCGACCGAGGTTCCCAAATTAAACGGGGGGGAACGTAGAGACATTACCACGCACACACACACAGAGACACGAGAGAAACACACGCACACAAACACACAAACCCAGCCGGATGGCGCCGGAGCCGAGCCAAAGAAAAGACACTACTACCGCGTAAAAAAACACAAACGGGTATCGGTGTTCCGTTCTTTATTTTTCGGGTATTTATTTATTTATTTAATTGTGAGTGGTAGAGATAATAGGTGTAGGCTATTTATTGACGTATATATTTATTTATTTGTTTATGTATGTATTTATGTATTTATTGATTGTTTAATTAGTGGCAGCCGGTGGGGAGATATTAGGAGCGGGCGTCAGACAGGAGTAGCCTGCGTATAGCCTTACTTATTTGATCATTTAAATATCATTGTTTTTTTATGTATTTATCGAAATAATGTTACCGCGCACAGATGCTGCTTTGCGTGCGCGTGTTATCGCGAGCCGACCGATACGTGTAGTGGCCAGTCAAGAAACCAGACCAGCTATTATAGCTAATAAACCAAATCTTAAATAGAACCAAAAATACAGAGACAACTATCCAGACAGTAGGGTATCCCATCCGGTGGACAGCTTTGTGTGTGGACGAGTGAGAGAGAGAAAAATACACACTTTCTCTCCCCTCATGAGAGCGAAGAAGACCGAAGAGATGAAATATTTATTTTACAAAGCCTAAAAAAAAAACAACCAAAGCGAAACCGAACCAGCCGAGACAGAGAGGAGAGGAGAGGAGAGGAGCTGCCCGCGACCATTACGCACACCTGTCTGTGAGCAGACATGGAGAGAGGAGAAGCGGCTGAACTGAAGCGGAGCTGCTTTTCATAAGGAGATTTTCTGTTTCACCACGGCTTGTGTGTGTTTGTGTGGATGAACGGTAGATAGCGAGGGTTAATAATAATACCTGCCGTTGTGACCCCTGCCTACCGGTCTCTGTGTGTGTCTGCGTGTGTCTTCACAAGTGGGGACTATTAGTTGACGTACAGAAGCGACGTGGGACCAATTCAACAAGGACCTTTGCACAAAAAGAAAACCCCAAACCACGACAAAAACATGTGAACGTGGGAGAAACACAACTTCTTGCAGCAGCAAAACCAAAAGTCAATTCTTTTTTCTATCAACCAAACCTTCGTCGGACTGTTTTTTCTAACCCTGGAGGAGCAGAGAGCACGCCAGGCCCAGAACGACGGACGGAGGGACGACGATTTGTTCCGCGGAGCCCCAGAAGATAACGTGCAGTAGCGGCTATCAGTAAACGTCCCCCCCGCACCATAGCGGACCATGTTTGTCCCCCTGCCGGTGCCGTTCGTCTTTCAGAGAACAGCTTCCGACTTCAGCGCCTGGAGACTCAAGTCCCCGCTGGCTCCACGCTCCAGCTCCGGTAAGACAAGAGCTGTTCTACTGTCTAAAACAAACACTGTGTTTTTCTCTAACTTTTTACATTTCAAGGTTTCCCCCTTTACTCTGACAGTGTACAAATGGGTAGGGTCCATTTGGTTCCATTTGTACACTGTCAGAGTTATAGACTTGTGTAGGTCAATTAAGACCACCATAAATAAAGGAACCCACAGAGTCCACTTTGAGAGAGAACCGATGGTTTAACACACACACACACACACACACACACACACACACACACACACACACACACACACACACACACACACACACACACCGTTCACTTCCCAGTCTGCTAAAACAAAACACACAAACTGTAATTAAAAAGCCAGAATCAATATCTGTTTAGCTAAATCAGTGGTTCTCAAACGTTTACATTTCAATGTCTCCTCTTAACTTACGTACAAATGGAATCAACATTTGGTTCCATTTGTACACTGTCAGAGTTACAGATTTGTAAGGGTCAATTTAGACCCCCCTGCCTAAAGGAACCAACAGAGTCCACTTTGAGAACCACTGGTTTGAACACACACACAAACGCACACACGCACACACGCACACACACACACACACGCGCGCCACCATTCACTTCCCAGTCTGCAAAAAACAAAACAAAACTCAAATGTCTCTCTGTTTGGCTAAATAACTAAATCTCAAACAAGATTTGAGATATATTTTTTATTTGGTCACAGCTCTTTTAGAGATAGAGGCCAGTTGTGCTTGAAAGAAGAAGATGAAAAGAAAGAAAATCAAATCAAGTATTTAACATCTGCCTATTATATGGTCAGTGGCTGGCTGCACCTGCCCAAGAGCTCATGCACATCACATCCCCTCACAATAGTGAGGGGGAAAACACACACACACACACACACACACACACACACACACACACACACACACACACACACACACACACACACACACACACACACACACACACAATCCCATAGTGTGATCTATAGGCTATACCAACATCTTTATGTAAAAAAAAAAAACGAAAAACGAAAAAAAAAACATTTCATTAAAAATTAAAAATCCCAAACTGAAAGCCCATCGTCCAAGCACCCAAATGAACCAACAACAACGGAGGCACGTACAAATTCTCATATCTCATTAGCATCCATCTCCGCGCGGTGGTTCTCGTTATCATTCTGTCTTCCATTCATTGTTGCGATCCATCTCCACCATCAGCCCATCTGTCTGCACTCCTCTCTCTCCGCTCCCTCCGTCTGTCTCTGTCTGCGCCCAGGCACAGGCAGGCAGCCCCGTCCGTGTCTGCCCCGGCTCCCCGTCTCGTCGCCGGGGCTTCAGGGAGAATATTCATGGTCATTCATCGATCCCGTGGATCGATTTCTGGCTCAAGCCACGTAGGGCAACGAGGGGTAGAGAGAGAGACAGAGGTAGTGGCTGGCGGATGGATAGGGGGAACTTGGAGAGGCAGGTGAAGGTGCAAACACATGGTGTCAACAATTTGGTTTTGAATCACTTGAAGCGTCCATATTCTGGGGGGGGACATTATCCAAAAAATAGCAGATCTACAATCCTGCTATGAGCTTGTAGATTAGGGATTGGGAAAAGAGCAAAACCAGGCAAGTGGAGGCAACTCATGTCCATTTTACTAAGTATAGAGAGTCTAAGTGGTGGACCATTATAATTCACTCGCCTCCTGCAAAGGACATGTTGACAAGAATTCATGCCATTGCATAATTTATGCCTAAAGCGGGGACATACAGTAAAATTGGGGTGATTCATGTTTCCAACAACCTGTGTGAGTTTTGCATTTGTGACTTTCTTGTTGGCAGCTGATGTTGAAATAAATCCAACGCTGACAGAGAGAGAGAGAAAATGACAGAAGAGCCATCTGGCGCATGGAACATTTTTGATCCCATGAATGTATTAGCTCATTTTGATTTGACATGTCGCGGTTGGAAATGTGCCTTATTATATCTCCTTTCAGGAGTTAAATGTAAATTAAGTTGTAAATTGATAGTGATGCTAGTGATAATGAATCTTTGATATTCAAGATACAGACATTGTGATACTGCAGATCTATAACTTATTTTAAACTGAGCTGTAAGTATAATCGTGTCGCATGGTACACAATTAGCCGATGTTAAATATGTGGGAGGAATTGGACTGTTTTACAGAAAATGTATTTCAAGACCAAAAAGTTGCACATAATAACAATAATAATAATGAAACTGTTGGATTGGAAAGTGTTATAGTAGCCTCTAGTCCTGTCTCTTAGTTGCCTCCACTCAAGCGGAAATTTCAAATGACAGATGGCCTAAGTATATGCACCATGTCTCTCTCTCTCTCTCTCTCTCTCACAGTCACAGTGTCTCTCTCTCGGGCTTCACGCTGCGTCGTGCAGTGGCACCTCATGCCATCTCCTTAAGTACATGTCACCAGGAGAAAAACGGTTGAGATTTTAATGAGAGCTGCTGGTGGTGGCCTGACAGGCCATGGATGACCACTGGTCTGTCTGTCTGTGTGTGAGTGACAGAGAGAGAGACAAGAGAGGAGGAGGGGGGTGACACTGACTGTATACTATGGGTCATTAAAGAAATTAAAGTGAGAGGGACGATACGTGAAAAGGAGAGGTGAATACTGAATGAACGAACTAAAGACCCACTGAATGAGCAATTGTGCGTATATAATGGGGCATTAAATTAATTAAATGAGAAAAATAAGGAAGTCGAGTGAAGTGAATTAGGGATGGCAGGAAAGAGATTGTAAAGAAAAATCAGTGCGTGCGTAATTGTGCATGAAATTCCTGTATTGTGGGGGCACGGAGAAATGTTATTTATTTATTTACTTTTTATGGAGAAAATGTACGGCGCCAAAATTCTTGTACGGGGCCAACCGAGCTATACCTTCAGCTATGCCAGGCCAAATTCCAAAGGTATAAAACCACGGCGGGAAAACAGTGTGCACATTGTGTGTGTGTGTGTGTGTGTGTGTGTGTGTGTGTGTGTGTGTGTGTGTGTGTGTGTGTGTGTGTGTGTGTGTGTGTGTGTGTGTGTGATCAATGCAATGTTGTATTTTTTCCCCCCTCTGTAAACGTGTTTGTGTGATGAGCAGTCAATACACATGAGACAAGTAAACGGGAGAGAGGGGTGAGCGTAACCCCCCCCTCCTCTCTCCTTGGTCTTTCATCCAGAGTCCCTGGGGATGGGAGGAGTAAAACACAGAGACTGGTGGTGTGCTTCGTACAACACACACTTCACTGTAATCTCTCTACCTGTCTGTCTGCCTGTCTGTCTGTCTGTCTGTCTGTCTGTCTGTCTGCCTGTCTCACCTCTCTCTCTCTTTCCCTTTCTCTGTTGCTCTATCTCACAGTTTCCCAAACGGTGGGTCTGGACCCATTTGTGCATCACCGACCAATTTCTATTGGTCACATAAGTGTGTGTGTATACGTATATATATCTTTTTTTGGTTGTTCATAATTAAAAAAATAGATATACATTTTAAAACAAGCAACAAACTAATCTAATAAATTCCATAAATATAAAATAATAATAATTAAGAAGTATTGAAAATAGCAGATCTACAAGTTCGCAACGCGGCACGCTATGCGCTTGTAGCTCTGCTATTTGCACTAGTTTGGGTCCCCCGGCAAACGTCTATTAATCTCTCTTTTGGGTCTCGACCTGAAAAGTCTGGGAACCACTGCTCTGTTTCTCTATATGTACATTCATATTCTGTCTTTCTCTAAAAGCCCAAGGAAATGTATATTGTCGGTGTCGGGTGGAAACTTAGTATTTAAAAAAAGAAAGAAAAAAAAAACACAAAGAAACAGCGTTACCTCTTCAATGTGGTTATTGTTTAGTCACACAAGCTCTTGTTTTCATTGGTTAAATATTCACAATCTTAACCACTTTCAACCTGTCATTATATTATTATGTCATTATATTATTGAAATCTTTCATATTATTTGTTTTTCAAAAATAGCAAATGTACAAGCTCACAATCAAGTCACGATGCCTTGTTGTAGAGCTTGTAGCTCGCCTATTTTTACTACTTACTTGAGACACTGTTATATGACGGAAATATAAAATGGGGCATGAATCTATGACCAAAAAAACAAACAAACATGAAATATGGATATACAAGGTTTCTGGCCAACAGAAACAATATTCAAAAAGTACACACTTCCTGTCTGTCTGTCTGTCTGTCTGTCTGTCTGTCTGTCTGTCTGTCTGTCTGTCTGTCTCTCTCCTCTCTGAAGTATTCACAAAAATGCTTATTCAGAGACAACCAAACTCTCTTTCTCACCTCTGTCTCTCCTCCTCCTCTGCCGTCTGGTCCCCTGTGTGGACGGGGTGGTTTTTCAATTGGATTTGCCTGGCGTGGCTTGGCATGGCCCATAAGCCAGTTTAGCTAAGTCTGTTACCCAGAAATTCTCCCCGCATCTCCCTGATGTGAGGCCAGGAGTCCTGCCGGTTGTGTGTGTATACAGTGTGTGTGTCTGTGTGTGCGCGCGCGAAACTCGTTTAAACACCTCTGCTGTGTGTGTGTATTTACGTTTGTAGGGAGCTAAGGCCCGTGGTGTCAAAAGTTTACGAAGGGACGAGCGAGGTTCACGGGAGAGCAGGATAGACCGGGAGAGAGAGAAAGAGAGAGAGAGAGAGAGATGATGGAGAGTTTGTCTAAAGCGCATAGGCTAGCAGACAGCAGCTCTACACTGGATCTAAAATGAGGGCTTATGGGGGTTTTGTCGGCTGGACTCCTTAACACTGCTGCTCCCAGACTACTGGTCTTAGACCAGCTTAGTGTGACACACATTCCTACTGCTGCTTCCACACTCTGGCTGCCAGGACAGGTTGTCCGTTATTATTCGCTCAACGTTGAAACACACTGTATATTTTGTGCTTGCTGTAATTCAAAGCTCTTTACGATACTATGAGACCATTTTTATCAAGCAAGGGTGCAACCCAGTGGAGCTAAAACACTGAAACACGGTATACATTGTTGTCCAGGGCACCCCAGGGGTCTGATCCCCTCCCTTTTTGTCGTCGAGTCTACACCACATCTCTTCCCCGAAAATGGTCACACAACATGTCGCAGTGAGGCACAAATATTGTGAGCTTGTCGATCAGCCGTTTCCGGCGAGTGTTCGCCTGCTATGACATGAAGCCCATATAGTAGTGATGCACGGGGTCATGTGTTTGTGTGGTTAACCCTTAAGTGTACACTATAGTGCCATTTTTTCTGTCCACTGTGCTATACGGGACATTTTGTGTTCACTGTTCAGATGATTAGTTCTGGTAGGAGGTGTTGTAACCATCATCCTCCAGACAAAAAAAAAAAAAATTATATATATATATATATATATATATATATATATATATATATATATATATATATATATATATATATATATACTGTATACACACACACACACACACACACACAAACACACAAATAAAGTTGTTTTTATGCAAGACCCACATTTTATGGGCAAGGAAAATAGTGCTTTTTATATACGTTGTTCAGTACGCCTCATGAAAACAGATTTATAATCCTGCTAAAAGGAGAAGAATAGTTGATTTATTTTTAAACCCCTTTTGGGTACTAAAGTCTTATTTATGTTTATGACAAAGCAAATCAGTTTCTGTTTAATTCAGAAATGACCAAAGTTAGGTTTATAGCGAGGAGACACATGAACAAAATGAACATAATCATTCTTGGACGCCTGGGTGACTGGCTGCCATTTAGGCGTGAGATTATGGGGATCCCTCTTGATAAACAAATAAACAGGAAAAGATTTTCAATTGACATTCTTCAATTGGGTTGTTACTAAATAAGAGAGAGATGCCAGGCAGCACTATACTCCTGTGTGCACTGTGCAGTTATCTATTCTTGAGACTATGGTTAAGGTTATACCACAAAGCCATAGAAAGCAGACCCTTTGTGCTTCTGTATATTAGATGGCTGTAGAGATTTAAGCCTGTGTGTATGTGAGTGCGTGCGTGCGTGCGTGTGTTTCACTGATGCCAATCAGCTTCACTGATGCCGTGCTGTCCCCCACCTGAACAAAGGAAATGGCATATGTGTAACATCGCCGTGAAGTTCTCCTGAGATGCTGTGGCTCATATGAAACTCAAGGCTGTCAAATCCGTATGGGAAGAGCTCTGTGTCCGTTTTTTGGGAAAGGGGTTGATTTTGGTTGATGTCTTGAGGCTGCCGCCCGTGGCGAAATTTGGCGTGCTGTTCTGTTTTGCGTGTAATGTGCATTATATTTGTTCTGTTGTGAATCTTTTCTTTTTAAGAATCTGATTCTATCAGATCAAATTGTATTTCAAGCGTAGTCTATTCTGCAGTGCAGGGAAAAGTTTACTGCAAAGTTCAAAGCAAAATACCTTCCAGCCAGGTTTGCTTGCTTACACGCACACACACACACACACACACACACACACACACACACACACACACACACACACACACACACACACACACAGTGTTGCTCCATAACTACCTCCATCTCATAACCTAGCTACTCACCTCTGTGTGCCCAGGAGGAGGCTGTGGTACCTGGGCAAGAGTAGGCACTGGGGCCAGGGCAAAGGCCCACATATCTGGAGTAATTGGCGTGCGCGCGTGTGAGTGAGCAAACCTGGCTGGAAGCGGTGTGTGAACATGTTTGTGTGTTCATTATTGCACAACAAAAATGTGTATGAGAAAGGTTTTCATTTTTGTGAAGAGGCAATTTGCAGACGTTAAGAGCGTTAGCGTGTGTTTGTGACGTGTGTGAGTTTGCCAGTGTGTAAAAGTGAGCGTGTACAAATGGTGCAAGTTCATATCCACGGTAACGTGTGTGTGGAAAGTAGAGATAGATAGATGTGTGTATAGTATGTGCGTGTGCATTTCCCTCTGCTGTCCGTTTCTCTACATTTCTGTGTGTCAAAGTGCCCTGTGCAGGGGGTAGGGAGGGAGGGAGGGAGGGTGGAGGGGGGGGGGGCTAGGCGGACAGGTAGACGACTCGATAATTGCACGTCGAGGTCAATTATAGATTGTGTTGGCGTGCGTGTTTTATCACCACCAGTATGAATTCACTGCTCGTTCATTGTGTTAGTGGTCTTAACCTTGCACCGCTATTGATTGGTCGGCATTGACTACTCTCTCCTTCCAACCGCATGCGCGCGTGTGGGTGTGGGTATGGGCTTGGGTGTGTTTTGTGTTGGGTCGTTTATGTGCATGGGTGTGGCATGTGTGTGCACGTGAAATGCATATGTGGGTGTACATCATATGTGTGCGTGTATGGTGAGTGCCTGGGCGTGTGTGTGTGTGTGTGTGGGGGGGGGGGGGGGGGCGCACGTATGGCCATGTATCGTAAAATTCCCATTCTTTCCGCTGATTCTGCAGGAATGTTATCGTTCTGCATGCGCACACACTCATAGTTCATACACCTGCCTGCGCATGCACGCCACGGCCGTGTGTGTGTGTATGTGTGTGTATGGATCGTTTTTTAAAGGTGAGGGGAGGAGGTGTCGTCAAGCGCTGAGTCCCGGTGCTAACGTGATTGCCAATGACAAAGCGTCTAGGAGGGGTTTGTTAGGGCCATAATGGGGAATCAATAGACACAACACAGATGTCAATACAACATGCTTTATTGCATTAAGCCACCTCACACCCCCTTCCACCTCCTTGTCCAGGCCTCAGAGTGCAGTCCCACTCTATCTCTGTTCCAATCCACAAGTGTTAACTTATAAATCTGCAATCCACAAATTATTTTAATGAGTAAATGCCATTAGCCTCTTAAACCATAGTGTTCCCTAGTCCCTATTCTGGTGAAAACAGGCGTATATTGTGCGGAAATGGCGTCGTGAGTGACGTGCAGGGCGTTCTGAGCTTTTAGATCAGCTATTTTCGGCACAAAGATTTGCTAGAAGACAACATAGAGGGGACCCGGTCAACAAAGTGTATAGGGTTTAAACCCATTAAGACCTGAGGCCCATTCAGTTTTTCTGTTGCTATATCAGTGGTGCTCAAACATGTTCATGTGAACCTTAACCCCAAAAGCCCAGAAGCAAAGATTTAAGTGGAAAAAAAGCTTTAAAAAGATACACACATTCAAAGATTTGCACAAATGTAAAACGTAATGCCACGCTATGAGCTTGTAGATTTGCTATTTTTGAATACCAAATGATAAAATAATAGTTAAAGTGGTTATCTATCTATAAATGCGAGAAGTCTCTGCGTGTCTGCGTGTCTGTCTGTCTGTCGAGAACCGTTCGTCCCACCGGCTTCAGATTCGGCACATATCTGGAATACCCATATATGGACTACTGGTTGACAAGTAGTGCTGCCCGACGCTCATAAGTGCAACATGTCAGCTATACAAGTTTTCTCACACACACGAGAGACCCGGGTTCAAATCGCAGGTAAGACATGAAACTTACGCGTTGCACTGTTGAGTGAACAAAATGTTAATCCATTTGTACACGCTGAATGTTTATCCATTAGTTTTGTGTACTCTCAGTGTTGCAAATGGATAAGACTGAAGATTTGAATGTGTTCTCTGACCTCTGCCTCGGTTAACTTTCAACATTGACAATGGTCATGTACTGTACATGACGTGTGCATGTATGAATGTATTAGGGATGAGGCCGAATATTCGGCACCGAAAATTTTCGGCCGAAAATGGCTAAAAATGCATTTTCGGTTTTCGGCTGGATAGCTTTTAAAACCGAATAGTTGAGCACCGAATAGTGTGAAGGACAGGGTCAGGGGTCCTCAATAGGCGGACCGCAGTCCATGTCCGGACCGCGGCACATTTCTGAGAAATCTCCGCACAGTTGTATCTGACGATCGGACTGACTGTGTGTGATGTGTGTTTGTGTGTGCGTGGGTGTGTATGTGCTGATTGTGCTCATTCGCTCAAACACATACACAGGCTCACAAGACACACCCCTACGCCAATTTGCAAGCCCACAAAGCGTCGCGGGTGCAACGTGCTGTGGGCTTGTAGATCAAAGGTTTTCCTTCCCTCCGAGTCTCCGACGCAGTCTGCTCTCCATGCTGCTCCCTCCCCTCTCCTCTCCTCTCCACACACTCATGCCGCTCGCTGCCTTAAAAAAGTTGCTAAAACCTCTTGGAAACCATTGCTCCCACTGGATTAATAACTTAGAGATCTTCTACCTTTGGCTGTTCAATTGGAGAGGACAACAGCAACACATTAATATCCACGATGTAAGGCTCCAACTGCTTGCATTAGACGAGAAATGGTCGCGAAACTCGCGATGCGTGATCATGCGTCTTTAACAATGTGATGTGTCGTCGCATATTATTGCCAGCTATCCTAGGCTGTGTTAGGTTAATAACTATGACTCGTTGACCCTGATTTGACTGGTCATTTGACATAGTCAATCAGCACAGTCAGTCTGGCTTGTGCAGTACGTGTGTCAACTAACTGAATGTCAAGTAATCCTCTCCCCCTCACGCTAAGTTCCACTTTATTTTCCATTCTGAACGACAAGCCTAATATTGCATTTATGCTCTTTAGTTTCCAATAATTAAACTATAAGCCAGTGTTTTATTGCTACACAATAAATGTAAATAATGTAGCCTACTCTACATGCATAAATAATTATCCATTCATCCATCCATCCATCTTCAACCGCTTATCCAGCATCAGGTAGCAGGGGTAACAGTTCCAACTGAGATTTCCAAAGTTCCAAATAATAATAATAATAATTAAAATAAACAATTCTAATGATTATAATAAACATGTTTATCCATTAGTTTTGTGTACTCTCAGTGTTGCAAATGGATAAGACTGAAGATTTGAATGTGTTCTCTGACCTCTGCCTCGGTTAACTTTCAACATTGACAATGGTCATGTACTGTACATGACGTGTGCATGTATGAATGTATTAGGGATGAGGCCGAATATTCGGCACCGAAAATTTTCGGCCGAAAATGGCTAAAAATGCATTTTCGGTTTTCGGCTGGATAGCTTTTAAAACCGAATAGTTGAGCACCGAATAGTGTGAAGGACAGGGTCAGGGGTCCTCAATAGGCGGACCGCAGTCCATGTCCGGACCGCGGCACATTTCTGAGAAATCTCCGCACAGTTGTATCTGACGATCGGACTGACTGTGTGTGATGTGTGTTTGTGTGTGCGTGGGTGTGTATGTGCTGATTGTGCTCATTCGCTCAAACACATACACAGGCTCACAAGACACACCCCTACGCCAATTTGCAAGCCCACAAAGCGTCGCGGGTGCAACGTGCTGTGGGCTTGTAGATCAAAGGTTTTCCTTCCCTCCGAGTCTCCGACGCAGTCTGCTCTCCATGCTGCTCCCCCCCCTCCCCTCTCCTCTCCTCTCCACACACTCATGCCGCTCGCTGCCTTAAAAAAGTTGCTAAAACCTCTTGGAAACCATTGCTCCCACTGGATTAATAACTTAGAGATCTTCTACCTTTGGCTGTTCAATTGGAGAGGACAACAGCAACACATTAATATCCACGATGTAAGGCTCCAACTGCTTGCATTAGACGAGAAATGGTCGCGAAACTCGCGATGCGTGATCATGCGTCTTTAACAATGTGATGTGTCGTCGCATATTATTGCCAGCTATCCTAGGCTGTGTTAGGTTAATAACTATGACTCGTTGACCCTGATTTGACTGGTCATTTGACATAGTCAATCAGCACAGTCAGTCTGGCTTGTGCAGTACGTGTGTCAACTAACTGAATGTCAAGTAATCCTCTCCCCCTCACGCTAAGTTCCACTTTATTTTCCATTCTGAACGACAAGCCTAATATTGCATTTATGCTCTTTAGTTTCCAATAATTAAACTATAAGCCAGTGTTTTATTGCTACACAATAAATGTAAATAATGTAGCCTACTCTACATGCATAAATAATTATCCATTCATCCATCCATCCATCTTCAACCGCTTATCCAGCATCAGGTAGCAGGGGTAACAGTTCCAACTGAGATTTCCAAAGTTCCAAATAATAATAATAATAATTAAAATAAACAATTCTAATGATTATAATAAACATACATACATACAGTACATACTGTATAAATGTATCCGCCTTATTTCGCCTTCGCCTTTTTTCGGACCTGGACCTGTTTCAAAAAAATATTTCTGGACCTTCAAGATTTGTATTTGAGGACCCCTGGGCCCTAGATCATTTTGCAACATACAGTATGTGCATTTGTTGTTGAAGGCCTGTATTATCTCTGTAGGATACTACAGAAATAGTTGCACTATTTTGACTTTGTTTTATGCTAACATTGCAAAGAGAAAATATTTTATTTTGTTATGTGTGCATTCAAAAGTGAGAAATAAATGTTTTATGGAACCATATGGTGATTATTATTTAAGTTAGGGTTTGCCATAATCAGGTAGCTTTACAACAAAGGTACAGCAATGGTACAAACATTTATTATACAAAATAAATTATATACATGTATTATTCGGCTATTCGGTATTCGGTATTCGGTGGAATGTTTCCAGTATTCGGTATTCGGTTTCGGCCAAGAATTTTGCTTTCGGCCCATCCCTAGAATGTATTACGTATTCATTATATAGGTATCATGTGCAGATTTGCCATCGGTTTTGCAAGACGTCAAACAAATACACATTTGTGTAGAAGTGACACAGGCATTTCTTCACAGAAATTCTTTAACAATGTATCATTATTGTATA
Source organism: Nannobrachium achirus (assembly GCF_963921795.1). Taxonomy (NCBI): domain Eukaryota; kingdom Metazoa; phylum Chordata; class Actinopteri; order Myctophiformes; family Myctophidae; genus Nannobrachium; species Nannobrachium achirus. The sequence continues at coordinate 37,121,031 of NC_137819.1, read as the reverse complement.
GTTACACCACCTTGCATTCTTCATAACAATTCCTAAATGCATAGCGTATCTATGCTGGCATGCAACACGTCGTACGCGGACAATGAAATAACAGATGAAGATATTTGCTCTTCTACACATCTTCTACACACACACACACACACACACACACACTTCGATCATAAGGAAAGTCATTTCACGGTATTGTCATCGCCCGCTGTGACAATGCAAGTCCAAAATGGCCCCCCTCTTGTTCGACCAAATATGGTCACCTGAACTCTGCTTACCCTCCCCTGCCAGCCTGTCTGTCTGTCTGTCTGTCTGTCCGTCCGCCTGTCCTCCCATCCAGCTAGTGCTATCATTGTTACCGTGGAGACGTTCATAGGCCATTAGACACATATAGACAGAGAGACATCAAGGTAAACACTATTCTCTCTCTCCCTCTCTCTCTCTCTCTCTCTCTCTCTCTCTCTCTCTCTCTCTGATTCTGTTTTCTGGTTCTTTTTCTCTTTCTCCCTCTCACTTGGCCTCTCTCTGCTTCTGTCTCTCTCTCTCTGTCTCTCTCTCCCCCTCTGACAGTCATCTTATCCTTGCGGTCCTGATGGTCACAAAGACCATTAAGAGCTAAATTGGCTGTACTCAGGGACACAGGGTGATATTTGACTGGGCTGGGCTAACTGTGCTGTCTTTGTGTGTGTGATTGCCAATCTCATCCATGTGTCTAGCTACGAGACACGGCCATTTGTGAGTGTATTTTCTGTATGGATGTGATGTGTGTGTGTCCACATGAGTACCAAACATGCTTACTTAGTGAGTGCTTATTAAAGAGAGGGGTGGGTGCAAAATAAATAGCATATTGGATAAGTGTGTGTGTGTGTGTGTGTGTGTGTGTGTGTGTGTGTGTGTGTGTGTGTGTGTGTGTGTGTGTGTGTGTGTGTGTGTGTGTGTGTGTGTGTGTGTGTGTGTGTGTATAGTGGTGTAGTGTCCTGCTTTACAGCGCCTCTAAATCAGTTCTCAACCTGTGGATTGGGACCCCTGGCTCCCCGCGTGATTTTGGGGGGGTCCCCAGGTGACTGTGAAGTGACAATTTAAAGGGGAATACCACTCATTTTCAACATTGAACTATGTCATCATGACCGTAGAGGTCATGTGATCAGTGACATCATGAAGATGTACTCTGCAAGCCAAAGAGTACGTCGTCATGATGTTACTGATCACATGACCCCACAATCAATCCTCCAGTTCTAGGAAACACAGAAGGGGGGGGGGGGGGGGGACCTTTTTCTTATTTCCACAAAGTTGAAACTGAGTGGTATTCCCCTTTAAGGACTTTTAAGATCTTAAAAAAAAAAAGACCCTTCTTGCATCAAAAGTAATCAATCAACTTGCTATACTATAAACACTGGTCAAACATTGGCCAAATTGTCAAATGATTACCCTTGGATTAGCAGGGTCCATTTTATTGTATTCCAATCACCAACCACTGGAACATGCATAGTATTTTGTGTGTGTGTCTGACTTTGTTTACATACTGTGTTTATGGACTGTGTGTCCAAGTGGGAAAGGCGCATGTGACCGCCTGTGTCTGTCTGTGCACGCACCCCTGAACACCGTGTCGTTCCTGTGTGACCGATGTGTGAACTGAATTCATGCACAATTTCGAGCATTCATTTAGCCCTGTGAGTGTAAAAAATGTACGTTTTTGTGTCGCTACACATTGATACTTGACTATAAAGCCAGATTTGTACTTTGTTGCGCGCTGGTGTTTTGCGCGTTGAAAATAGCCGACCTACAAGCTCACACCGCGCCACATTGCGGCACGTCGTGAGCCTCTAAGATCGACTATTTTCAGAGCGCAACACCTCCGAACGGCGATCTATAAATGAAAGCATAACCCCAGCGAATGCACACACTACACCTTCTGCCCTCCACGATGTGTGTTTTCTCCATGGCCTTGAAAATGGACTGTATATATATATAGTATTTATATATCGTCGTTGTCGGGTGGTAACCTCGTATCTCAAGTTTCAAATGTGTACGTTCTTTCGCAAAGTAAAGCCCTGCTTCATCATACAAGGCCATCGCACAAAAGTAGATCTACAAGCACACAACGCCTCGCGGTGCGAGGCGTTGTGTGCTTGTAGATCAGCTGTTTTCACAAGTTCAAATCATTTTAAAAATGATAAATGCAAAACCAACGGTTTTGGACATACAAGGTTTTCACCCGACAACGACGATATATACAGTATAATATATAAAAAAAAACACTCTCCTAATCGAATGCACTCAGCATGGGCCAGGCCTTTGTCCAACAAGCTAACGAATAGCCTTCCTTTCTGAGGCGGGCCCATAAAGGACCCTGTGCCTATTCACACACTCTCATAGCTCACATTCCTCCCTTCCCCTCCATTCTCCCTCTTCTTCTCCTCCTCCTCCATCTCTCCATCCATCTACACCACCCCAGCCCCCCCCCTCTCCCCCCACCCCCGAGTCGCCCTGACACGCTCGCCTTGGCCCCCGCGTGCCACTGTGTGACTGAATGGCTGGAGGAGGAAGGAAGAGTGAAAGAGAAAGAAGGAACGGAATGAAAGGAGAGAGAGAGAGGGAGGAGGGGGGGGGGGGGGGGGGGGGGCATTGGCTGGAGGCCTGCGGGCTATTCAGCTGATTAGTGGCTGATCTAAGGTCAGGGCTACTGCTCACCTTCTAATTAAGCAGAATAATTAGATTTCACACTGTACACAGGAGGGGTGGGTGTGAGTGTGCACACGTCTCTCTCTGTGTGTGTGTGTGTGTGTGTGTGTGTGTGTGTGTGTGTGTGTGTGTGTGTGTGTGTGTGTGTGTGTGTGTGTGTGTGTGTGTGTGTGTGTGTTGTGGGGGGGGGGGTGCCCTTTTTCTGCTGATACCTGTGTATGTGCTGGGCTGGTTTGTGTGTGCTTTTTGTTGATGTGAGCATGCCATGCACACATTATTATGTTGACGTCCCTTGATGTATGTGCGTGGCACGCATACTATGTCTTCAGAGACATTTGAGCACGTGTGTGTGTGCGTACATACACTAAAGGTCCTGCGAGTCCATTTGCGCGCATGCTTGCTTGCTGGCGGGCATGGATGACCTGCTGTGTTTATGCATGCGCTTTCGACGACGCGTGTGTGTGTGTTTTGTGTGTGTCAGTATGAATGTCTGCGTGTGTGCTTCTGCTCAGCCATATTAGGAGTGATCTGTGTGTGTGTGTGTGTGTGTGTGTGTGTGTGTGTGTGTGTGTGTGTGTGTGTGTGTGTGTGTGTGTGTGTGTGTGTGTGTGTGTGTGTGTGTGTGTGTGTGTGTGTGTGGAGAGTGCTGTTCTTTTGTGCCGAGCCGAAGGCAGCGGCGGTGCCGTCCCCTGCTTGGCTCCGTGAATGAGTCCCCGCTCGTCTGAATAGAGACAACGTCTCTTAAGCCAGAGAAAGGGGGCCGCTCTTCTCCTCCTTGACAGGGGGCTTTAACATAATGAAGTGAGTGTGTGATTTTATGTCCCTCCTTCTACACTATGTTAAGTGTTAGCAGGGCAGCCTTGGCAAAAGCTTTTGCCTATTCACCACTATAGGACTTTTATAGAGATTAGACAGACTGGGGCGGGCGGGAGGGGGGCTTGCATACAGTGGGTGCGTGCGTGTGTGTGTATGTACAGTGTGTACAGTAGCTACACTGCTGCAACTTTTGTGTTTGTGTGAGTGTGTTTTCTGCTGTATTTAATGTGTTGTCTGTACTATTATGTGGCTGTAAATGTTAATAAACCTGTGGTTTTGTTTGTGTATAGGGCAGGGGTCTTCAATGTTTTCAGGCCAAGGATCCCTTAGTTGAGAGCGAAAGATGATGCAGGGACCCCCACAACCTGTTCATAGATTATAATTTAATCGTCTGACAGCACAATCATCAGTGTATTTTGGATTCACGACAATTTGTGTTTTCAGATATTTAACCACTTGAACCGTCAATACTTAATAAACTTGACCTTTCACTCTGTACTTAGTATGCTCTTTTCCCCCTCTACACCAAACCTCTTTGCTGAAAATAGCCGATCTACAAGATCACACACTGCGAGGCGTTTGAGCTTGTAGATCTGCTATTTTTGGCTAAAAAGTTCTCCGAATATGGACGCAAGGGTTCAAGTGGTTAATATTAAAAAAGGAGAAAAAGGACCCCCTGTTGAAGACCCTTGGTATAGGGGGTACGTAAGTTAAAAATGGATAAAATGAACTCTGTCACAGTGTATCTGACATCTGGGAGTGCTGCTGCCTACTTGCTGCAAAACTCCCTGTGTTCTCAACAAGGAGGTGAGTGTGTGTGTGTTTGTGTGTGTATGGGCTCTTGATGTGTGCGCGCAGTACTAGATGGCGGTTCTCTGCTGCGCTGCTTGTTGTGTTTACCTGCTGGAGTGTTTGCATGTATGCACGCTGCCTGAAATGTCATTCCCCGCTTTGGGGCACCTGAGGGACTTGTGCACGGCGACACGGCTGACATTGAATAAAGCACACAGAGTAAGATGTGTCCTTTTGTATTGCCCCGTCAATTGTCTCTGACACGGCGCGCACGTTCACCTCTGTGTGAGCGTGCGTGCATGGCATGCACACGTTAAACTCTGTTGTGTGTTTGACTGTGCACGTGTCGTGCACATCTGTGCGCGTTTTGCTGGTTCCTCCCACCGGCCGATACATTTAGCTAATAACGGCCAATAATAAAAAAAAAAAGGCGCTCCCCCAACTAGATTGGATTCCACCTCTTTTGTCCCTCGACATCCCCCCCCCCCCCCCCCCACCTCTTATTATTTTTAGCTGCATGGTGGTCAGCGCTGTTTTGGGGAGAGATTTAGAAGTGTGTGTGTGTGTGGTGTGTGTGTGTGTGTGTGTGTGTGTGTCCGTCCCCAATTTAATTTAGCGGACGAGAGTTATGGAAATGAATGAGTGGAGGGGGAGGAGAGGGGGATGACGGAGTAGAGGAAGGATGGAGGTAGGGGGGAGGGGCGGGGGTCCCCATTTACCTCAGGGACACTCTGTCCTTCCTCTCTCTCTCTCTCTCTCTCTCTCTCTCCCTCCTGTCTTATTGAGGGTCCAGTGGTGGCTGCGTGGAGGGGGGGGGGGGGGGGGTCCCCGCGAGAAGGTAATATCATGCAGGCGGGAGGGAGGGAGGGGGAGGAAATGTATGTATGCAGGGGGACAGAAGTAAAGTGACAACAATGGAGGACGCAGAGAGAAAAGCTAGGGTGTAAGAGGGGGGTGGCTAGCTAGCAAGCTGGGCGCGGGGTCCGGCCCCTTTTTAATAAATCTGAGTGCTTTGGCTAGCGCTTCAATCTCCTCTCTACTCCTGCTAAATGCCCCCCACCCCACCCCTCTCTTTCTCTCTCTCACACACACGCGCACACACGCCCTTTCAAATACACTCGTGCACTCTACTCTCGCTCACTCATTTTCACCCGCATATTCTGTCGTCAGAAGTAGAGATTCGGGGGGCTTTTAGCGGCGCTGCGTTTTGGGCGTGAGTACACAGCTGAGGCCTCGCTCTGTGTGTTTGTTTGACAGATCAACGGTAGAACAGTCAAATGTGAACACGCTTCAGCGTGAAACCTTCAAACGTTTTAAACTGCATGACATCTAGTGCTCGGATCAAATCGTTGCTGAGTGAAAGGGAAACATTTCGAGGTACACGGATGTGTACAAAAGACTGTATAACGTCACTGTCGGGCAGAAACCTTGTATCTCCAAGTTTCAAATTTGTATGTTTTTTCGCAAAGTAAAGCCCTGCTTCATCGTACAAGGCCGTCGCACAAAAGTAGTGATAACAGCAGATCTACAAGCACACAACGCCTCGCACGTGTGCTTGTAGATCGTCTGTTTTCACTAGTTTAAATCATTTTAAAAATGATAAATGCAAAACAAACGTTTTTGGACATACATCGACGATATGTAATATTTAATGTATGCAATATCTATTAGGTAATAATAATTGCTGGGCAGCAATTAACTCAGATGTCAACTCAGTTTTGACCAAAACGTTTGGACGTTGGGAGTGCAGTGATTGGCAAGTCAGGTTGGGAGGTTCCTTTAGCAACCAAGGATTGTTGCCAAGGTTAATGGCTGGTGCAGACACGGCCCAGAACTGGCCAGCTGCTAGAACAGACCTTTTCTTATTTTACCCTTTCAGCAGTTTGATTTCAGCAAATCATCACTCGGGATTTAACAGTGCATACATTTGTACTTGGGACGGGACGATATGAAAATTTAATTTCACGATTATTGTGACCAAAGATATCACGATTTACGATATTATCACGATAATCAAAATATCCCCAACATCCATTATCCTGAGGCGGAACATTTGCCAAAATATAGCAGATCTACAAGCTCACAACGCGTCGCAACACGACGCTTTGTGAACTTGTAGTTCGGCTATTTTTTTGCTTTTGATAGAGAGTGAGAAAAAGACTATCAAATATGTATATAAGTTCCTTTTACCAATTATAAAGGGTTTAAGTGGTACAGGATATGCAGCTCAGCAAATAAAAGGTGGATTTATCCTAGTGCATGACGGAGGACTATATCACAATACATTAAATCTCCACGATACGATAATTGTGAGTGTTTTTTTATCACGATAAACGATAATATCGCTTATCATCCCATCCCTAATTAGTACCAAACTGACCTGTGGATCAGTGTATGTAAAATAAACACAAAACCTTGAAATCTAGACGAATTTACATCCTTGAGACTTGAGACCCGAGACTGCGAGGTATCATTGAACTCTATCCACATGTAGGAAAGAGATATACACCAAAAAAATACATTCTGTAACATTTTCTCCCCCAAGCGTAATGTGCCACATCTTTTTCATTTCCCTGTCGCAGCGTAGTACAGTATAGTATAGTACAGTACAGTACGGTGACATAAAGTGCCTTTGATGTGCGGCGAGGTTACGACACATCGGCCCCTGTAGAGGCGCGGAGGGGCCAGATGCGCTCACGAGCAGTTTTGAACACATAATAGTCTCCAGTAGCACACCAGCGCCGCATTAAAGAGCCTCTACTCCTATCTCTCCCACATACAGTACACACACATTTACTACATCTGATAAAAGAAGAAAAAAAAACCTCTCTCTCTCTCTCTCTTTCGCTCGCCCCCACCCAGCTTTCATCCTCATCGGCGTTAAACCCTCCCCTACCCTCTCTCTCTCTCTTTCTTTTTTAATCCTCTTTTATTATCTTCTCCCTTTTTTTCTTCCTTCAGGAGGAGTGCTGCGTCCCGAAATGAAATTAATCTGTTGTACTACACCCCCCCCCCCCCCTCCCCCACACCTCAATCTCATTCTCCCCCTTGCACTGTGGGGAGGACAGAGCTCGTCACTTTAACCTCTTCATATTGCTTATGAATCTGTTAGCCTGCCTGCCTCGCTCTCCCTTACGCTGCTGCTGCTGCACCCTAATCCACAGCGCGCGTGCGCACACACACACACACACACACACACACACACACACACACGCACACACACACACACACACCTAATAACACAGATATGCACACACACACACACACATCATACTGTATGTGGCTGTCACACATGCACGAGCATAAGCTGAAATGTACATACATCGAGGGATACACACCTATTGGCAGGAACATATCCACAGGAACGCACGCACGCACACACACACACACATACACATATATCTCCTAACACATCCCAATCCACGAGCCTGTACTGTACCTACTGCCTATATCTCTCTCTCTCTCACACACTCACACACACACACACACACACACACACACACACACACACACACACACACACACACACACACACACACACACACATATGCTTGACATCCCTGACAAAGCGTCCTCTGGCGAGCTTCTCCAGGGGCTTCAATCAAACCCATTGATATGAATCTGTGCGGTTTTTCCTTCCATTGCAGCCACAGCAGCAACAGCAGCACATACAGCAGCTGTACTTTTTAGCGGGCCAACGTCTTTCATCAAGGCCCGGGCCCCTGATGGAAAATAGCTATTTACACTGGCCCCGGCCCCTCCCCGTCTTAACCATCACTAGTATAGCGCTCATTCTGAATCCATGCCTCATCTTCACAGAAAGCCTTCGTATCATCCCGGATTTTAGCGCTGGCCTTGGTTGAACCTTTATGCCTTATTAGCGCGGCTAGTGAATGAACGAGATACGAGCGGCTTCGTACTTCATAGGGAAGAGGGGAGGGATGAGGTGGGAAGAAAAGAGAGAGAGAGAGAGGGAGAGATATACGCGAGGACAGCGAAATGAGCAGCATGGAAGGGAAGGTTAGAGAGAAGCACAGCGAAAGAGAGCAAAAGAGGGAGAGCGAGAGAGAGAGAGATGTGGGGAGTGAGAGTGAGCGAGGGAGAGTCTCCCTAATGGTTTCCCCTAGGGGGCTTTGTCGGTCGTACGGGCGCCCAATACAGCGCACGCTGCCGTAGTAGCAGTGTGCGATGGCAGCGAAATGGGACAGGTGAACATCCTCCTCTCTCTCTCTCGCTCTCTCTCTCCTCCCAACCACCTCCTCCTCCTCCTCACTCTCAGGGGTGTCGCACCAAATTCTGGGCCCTGGGTACAAGGATTCACTCACATTTTGTGCTTTAACTATTGAAAAATAGCACATATACAAGCTTGTAGATCTGCTATTTTTGAAAAATCGTGAAGATTTGTGGGAGTCTTTGAATATTTCAAATCCTTCTAAGGTTTCTTCGAAAAACCTATGTTTCTATGTTAGTGGTGCTCAAACCTTTTCATGTGAAGGACCCCCAAAATGATATGTATTTGGCCACGGACCCTCTCTCAAAATATTCAGTTCCAGGGACCCCCCCCCAGAAGCAAAATCTTAGTTACAAATGTTCGCTTAAAATATACATACATTTAAAGATTTGAACACATTTTCATGACTTTTCAAAAATAGCAGATGCGGCACCGATCAATAGCTAAAGTATAAAATAATTAAGGCCCCTCCACCTTGGGCCCTACTAACTCAGTCACATAGCAGATCTACAAGCTCGGCACCGAGTGCTTCGCTGTGAGCTTGTATATCTGCTATTTTTCAATTTTTAAAGTATAAGATAATTAAGGCCCCTCCACCTTGGGCCCTAGTAAGTAACTCAGTCCCACTTTTCCCCCCTTGTGACGCCCCTGCTCACTCTCCTCGCCTCTAAAAGAGTATGAATATGGTAAATCCGCTGTCCGCTCGCTTGGCGGCATGGCTCTCTCCTCCTAGAAAATGGCCCAGCTTCTCTGTCCCTTGGGGGGATAAAGCTAAAGGAGATTCTGCATTTAGGCATGGCACTCTCTCCTCTCTCCCCCTCTCTCCTGGGGTTTGAAGGAGGCCGTGGCCAGCCCCCCCACCCCTTCCATTCCCGGATCTTCTATCCTCTCTACCTCGCCTCAGCGGTAGCAGCACAACATAACACCGCTCCGAAACGGAAAAGGCTTAAAGGACAACTTTGTACAACAAGGGTTCATATTTTAGATTGTAATTAGAGAAAAGAAAGGATGAGTGTTTTCATTTACTGCTTTCTATCGTTTCTGCGATTTTAACGATTTTGATTTCAGTGGGTGGGGGCATGTGTACAAGTGGCTAAATATGTCTTTTTAGAACACAATAAGCCCATTCCCAAGATGCACCACAATCTTTCATGGGCAGATGGGACTTATGGGGTCTAGTAGTGTTAATAGTAGTAATAAATAAATCGCCGGCTAAAAATACATATTTAGACACTTGTACCTTGAAGTATGCGTGCCCCAACCCACTCATCTTTTCTTTTCTCTAATTACAATCTAAAATATGAACCCTTGTTGTAAAAAACAAAAAACAAAGTTGTCCTTTAAAGACAGTCAGTGGCTGTAGCTGGGGCTATCACTATCTGGATGCATGTCTTTTTCAGGCAAACACGCAACTGAAAATGGACAGAAATGCATGTATGTATTGTGCATGCAAGGACATATTGCATGTGTACACATGTCATGTGCCCAGCAGGTGCATGCATATACACATGGAGATAGACATAGATCCACACACATGCTAGCAGGCCTGCACTGTACATGCATCCATACGCAGTAAACACAAATGCACTTATGCACACACGTGCGCGTGCGCACACACACACACGCACATACACACAAATGGATATGGCACACACTCATGCAAGCAAGCCATTAGCAAAGGCTGTACACATACATATGCAGGACACAAACAATACACACCCCATGCCAATGCAAATACACACACACACACACACACACACACACACACACACACACACACACACACACACACACACACACACTCTTTCCAGCGATGTCAGTGTCTAGCTGACTGAGCGAGGTACATTTAGCCATGTCCGCCTGAGGCACTGAGGGATCAGTGATGACCGTGGTTGTGTTCTGTCTCACACACACGTGTGCGCGCGCATGCATGCATGCACGCACATACACACACATGCAACCAGCCGCGCACGTGCATGTTGTGTTCTTTTACCGTCTTGTCAGGGTCAAAGAACATGGTTGGATGGATGCTTACAGGGAGAGTCACTCAGTCACTCAGCCAGCCAGTCAGTCATGTAAACATTACTAGTCAAGGTAAACCCTGTTACAACAGATTTATAAACCTTTTAATCAAAATGTGGTCATTTAAGGAAAGAAATTATTACAAATGTGAATTAATTCAATAATATGTGGTATATTCTGTAAGTTAACACTTAGTAGTTGAAACGTTAATCATCATTGTGAATGTTACAAGCCTTAAAAAAATAGATCATCACTGTCGGGCAGAAACCTTGTATCTCCAAGTTTTAAATTTGTACGTTTTTTCGTAAAGTAAAGCCCTGCTTCATCATACAAGACTGTCGCACAAAACTAGTGAAAATAGCCGATCTACAAGCACACAACACCTCACGTTTCACTAGTTCAAACATTTAAAAAATGATAATTACAAAACAAACGCTTTTGGACATACAAGGTTTCCACCCGACAACGACGATGTATATAATTGCGACCGTAGGTCGCAGTTACTTGCACACTATCCAAACCTCCACCGGCTGTCCCTCCGTCACTCCGTCACTCCCTCTGTCACACGTCACACGTCACACTTTTGCCCTGCTCATATCTCTGCAACCGTTGCCCCGATCCATGCCAGATTTTGCACACACACTCCTTGCCTGCCAAACTACAACCTCCAAGGACCCCCGGAGTTTCGGGGACCCCCAGGTCCCTGGGGGACCCCCAGGTGTAAAAAATTACCAAATGTGCAAAAATGACCAAATGACCACCCCAACGGGGCTGCTCACGGGGCATTCCCGGGGACCACCCACTCCTGGTGCTCCAGAACGGATGCAAAAGTGGTGGCGCCCCCAGTGGAGGACCCCCTGCCACTGCAGCTCACATAAAATGCCGTAACTCGGGCTAGGAGCGACCGGGAGAGCCGGGGCCGGTACCTATTCGTCCGCCTTGGCGGCGAGGAGACCCCACCCCTCATTTCTCACATGGCCCTCTAGCGCCACCATGAGGCCGATTCAGATTTTGCCCTAAAATCACGAAAATCACTACACAGTATGTCTACACTCATGTCAACAACATGGATCAGGAAGATTTTGGAAAAACACATTTTTGCTCTATTTATGGAGATAAGCGACCAACGGTCGCTTATCTCCCGATTAGGGAGTCTTACTGGTATTTAGCCAATGAACATTCACAACACCTCTGACTTTCAGCCTTTAGGTGGCAAAACCTATAAAACCCACTGATCTGAAAACCTGGTAAAATGGACCTGTTTAAATGTTCTATCATTTGTTTTTGCGACCGTAGGTCGCAGTTACTTGCACACTATCCAAACCTCCACCGGCTGTCCCTCCGTCACTCCCTCTGTCACTCCCTCTGTCACACGTCACACGTCACACTTTTGCCCTGCTCATATCTCTGCAACCGTTGCCCCGATCCATGCCAGATTTTGCACACACACTCCTTGCCTGCCAAACTACAACCTCCAAGGACCCCCGGAGTTTCGGGGACCCCCAGGTCCCTGGGGGACCCCCAGGTGTAAAAAATTACCAAATGTGCAAAAATGACCAAATGACCACCCCAACGGGGCTGCTCACGGGGCATTCCCGGGGACCACCCACTCCTGGTGCTCCAGAACGGATGCAAAAGTGGTGGCGCCCCCAGTGGAGGACCCCCTGCCACTGCAGCTCACATAAAATGCCGTAACTCGGGCTAGGAGCGACCGGGAGAGCCGGGGCCGGTACCTATTCGTCCGCCTTGGCGGCGAGGAGACCCCACCCCTCATTTCTCACATGGCCCTCTAGCGCCACCATGAGGCCGATTCAGATTTTGCCCTAAAATCACGAAAATCACTACACAGTATGTCTACACTCATGTCAACAACATGGATCAGGAAGATTTTGGAAAAACACATTTTTGCTCTATTTATGGAGATAAGCGACCAACGGTCGCTTATCTCCCGATTAGGGAGTCTTACTGGTATATATTCTGTGACTCGTGTCTAATGCCTTTCAGATGTGTTCCTTGTTCTAACCGCGGTGCGTTTCCATGGGTTAATGACGTTCCTGGTGAATATTATATGTGGAAGTGATAATGATGTTGACCGTATGGATGTCTCCTAGGTGCTCATGGGTAAAGTGCTGCCTCTTTTTTTTCCACAGTGTCACACTGCGCACAAATGTTAGCATTTGAACCCGCGATGAAATATTAACACAAATGTCCGGAACGTGCTGCTCACTGACGCGCGAGTTGAGGCACGAGCTCGCTTGGCGTTTTTTTAAGATGAAATGGCCTTTGAGTGTGTGTGTGGGCGTCTACGACGTAGGCCAAGTGTGTGGATATAGTATGTGTGTGTTTGTGTGTCCCAAGTGTGCTGGTTGGTTGTGTGTGCATGTTTTCTTTTTTTCTTTCCCTCAGCTGCCGCCTATGAGCGCAAAGCGTGTTTGAATAGCGCATCTGCCTGGCCTGCATATATGTGTGCGTTTCCACACGCGCGTGTGTATGTGAGTGTGTGTTTATGTATGTGCCTTTCACAGAGGGTGGTGGTTTGAGGTCTGTGCGCCCCATGGCTGCAGCCCCTAACCCCCCTCCTCACCCTCCTTTGTCTGCTCGTCAGTTAGGGGTGTGTGTGCGTTTGCGTGTGTGTGTGTGTGTGTGTGCGGGAGACGAGAGGTTTTGGGGGGTTGACCTTTACCCTTAACCCCTCCTAAACCTACCCCACCGTTCCCCTCGCCTTCCCGTTCGTTGCCCCCCTCGATTCATATGCAAGCGAGCCGTCACCCCTCTATTCTTGGCTATCATCTGTCCACGCCTGGCCGGTCTGTTGTGTCACGTCTCAAGTTCAAGTCCCGGGCCAAACCGGGGCAGGTCAGGTCAACCCAGGTCAGCCAGCCAGCCAGCCAGGCGGTATAGTGGGGGACGGCGTGGGGTTTGGGGGGTGGTTATCATAGTAGGTGGAGAGCAGACCGCCGGGCTTCTGGTGTGAAGAGGCCAGGCAGGGTGATTGGGAGGCCAGCTTTCTGGGGGGCTGGAGGTCATGCACTGGGGGGTCAGACAGACACACACGGCCAAAATGATCCATCTTAGTGATTTGATCCTGCGTTAAAAAGCTGAAGAATCGTCCAATTAAATTACGTTTTTTATGAACACTGTGGTAAATAAACGCGTCTGCTGATTATTGCGTGTTGCAATGATTTAATTGTTCATTTTATTTCATCTGGATTTAAATGGAAAGGTTTGAGATTCGTATATACTGTTTATTACTCACATCTGCACCTTTTCAGCACAATCCGACCAACACGATCTTTGGTGTATTGAATCGATACTAGGTATTATTAAAATCATTGTTTTTTATGTTAACATACTGTATGTACCGTATATCTTTTGTATATTTTTACAGAATTTGGTCGTTTGGAGTGAATTTATTTTTCAAAGTTATTCAAACTCTCTCCTCTTAGCTCTTGTGCCTAGCTTAACCTCTACTTTAAACAGTCTGTAGTTTCATAATAATATTGTAATAATACTAATAATAATATTGTATTATGTTACCCATGCACAAGCTCACAATGCGCCGCAGGCGCGTCACAACATAATGTTCCCCTGGTATTTTCACCTATTATGACATGCCCAGAATATGGATGCTACGGTTCATAAGCTTAGAATGCATTGCCTTTTAATGCCAAGAAGCATCACTAAGCTGTAACACTCACTGCCTCCCCCCTTTATTGACAACCTGGGTGTTGGCGGTTTTGGGGGGGGGGGTGGTGTTAGGGTCAGGGTCAAGGGTCAGAGTGGGAGGGGCCGGGGCCAAGCTAGCCAGACGGACGGACAGACATGGACTTGACATTGAGTGGCTGAGTGGATTAGATGGATTTGGGAGGCTCTCCTCGTGTTCAAATACACTGTCACTAAAGAAGGTGCCTTTTTTTAAAGGGGTGGGGGGGAGTTTTGATGTGTGTGTGGGGGTTATGGTGACTTTCATTAAGGAATTGTGTGTTTGTGTGCATTGGATTTATTCATTTTTGTGCCATATAGTTTTTTTCTGTTGTAATTGTGATTTATTATGTTTAGTTTTTGTGTATAATTGCGCATGTAGTGAAACCATTCTCTCGTGTATTGCCTGTTGGCTGTGAAGAGAAGTTAATCTGGGCCTCCTATAGTCTCTGACTGATGGTGCTTTCCAATGGCTCAACATTAACCCTGAGATGTACCGATAACCATTTAGTCCTTCTCGACGCCGATTCAAATACCCATAACTTGCATATCGGTCGATACCAAGTACCGATCCGATACCAGAGTGTAATTTAAACAAATCTAGGAGAGTAGTTTTTTTTTTTGCTTTTACACAACCTTAGCTGAACCAAAGTGCTGTACATCAAGAAAAAAGAAACACAAACAAAGACAGCAATAATACAACAAAAAAGATAAAAACTGTTATTATTAAGCCAAAGAAAAAAGGTGCGTTATAAGTAGGGACTTGAAAATGTCGGTTGATACTGATATCGGAACAACTTCTCTACTTTAAGTAGTGTTTGTGCTATCTATTCTATTCTGTGTCCCATGTTCTGTTCCTTCTTTTTCTTGTAATGGTTTGCGTGATGACTGCTCAATATTAACATGTCCCAGTTCCTAGAAATTGCTATCCTTTTCAATTTTCCGCGGCTGGAAAAAACGAAATTTGGAGAACACTTTGGAATGTCTCCACTAAAGGTAGATGTGCACATGCAAAAGTACCCCCCCAACACACACACACACACACACACACACACACACACACACACACACACACACACACACACACACACACACACACACACACGTGTCCTTCAACACTCGCACCATCAAGTTGCCTCCATTGACAGTGAATGAATGCAATATACGTTGGAGTCCTCCAATAATAACAGCCACTGTGCTTTCAACAAACATATTGTCCAAACCGCGCCATTGTGCTGGTCAACAGAAAACCTCCAATAAACAGCCACTCCAGCGGAATAATAATACTAATAATAAATAAAATAATAAAACATTCCACATACAGTAGACACATTTTGAAGGAAGGAAGGAAAAACATTTATCTTTGTTTCCACGGACACAAAGGATAAAGTAACATTTCTTAGGAAGAGATGCACTGCCGCTTCACAAGGTCCAAGGATATATTAAGTGTGAAAACAATACTTTCCCTTCCCTCCCCACCATCACATCCAACATTAGACCAGCTGCTGTGTTTGTGGCATTCCTTGGTGATAATGGGTTAGACGGCTTGTTTGAAAGAGAGCAAACGCAATACGCAACGCTCCAGGTCTGAAGGTTGGATACACAACAGTATAGAATATATTGTTTTTACCTTGGAAGAGCTAGTGCTAACTAGCTGGTAATGTCAATTCCATTCATTAATTTGTGTGTGTGTGTGTGTGTGTGTGTGTGTGTGTGTGTGTGTGTGTGTGTGTGTGTGTGTGTGTGTGTGTGTGTGTGTGTGTGTGTGTGTGTGTGTTTGTGCGTGCGTGCGTGCGTCTCACACAATCTATTTTACGAATAGTAGGGCTGTCTTCGACTCAGGATTTATCAAGTCGACTCGAGTCGCGGGGGTTAATCCGACGCGTCGACGAATCGTTTGTGTAAAATAAAAATAAAATAAAAAAAAGTTGTGCTTTAATGACTGGAGAGGAGGCGCGACCGCGACGCATTGATAGAGTACCGGTACAACAGCTGTTGTAAACCACTATGATTGGTGGATTCTCTGCTTTGAAAACTGCCTGGTTGTAATGATTTTATGCCTCTCCAAGGCTAAAGGAACAGAGCTAAAGCGCTAGCATGCTAACGATTTAGCCCTGTTCCTTCAGGAGGAAAAACAACACCAAAGTAGGCTAAAGGTAACAATAATGTAACATCACTGCGTCGATGCAGAATGGCACACGGCTGCATCACAATGCAAGCAAATTGTCATAATCTAAAACTTTTTAAGAAGTCCTCTACTCCACCGGAGTCCTCTGCCTTAGACCACCACCACAGAGCCACACTCAGCGAGTCAGCGGCAGTGAGTGAAAGTGAAAGCGCATCGCGGTGCTGCTTCTTGGTCAGCTTTAACAAGTAGAATAACAAGTCGACGCATTTCCTCTCAAAGCGGTTAACTTCAAAATAAGAGCACCTTGTTATATGATCAAGGCAACTTTCAAGTCACGTGAACTGGTTTTATTTTTAAGTCTAGTTGCAAGCAGTAGGAAGTATGGACTAAATAGGAAGAACATGACAGTCCAGCGCTCTCATACCGCACCGGTGTGATAAAAAATAATATATTTTTGACGGGTCGACTCAAACAATTGGCGTTGATTCCGGGGGCTTAAAACGATGCGTCGATTCGTCGAATTTTTGAAGACACCCCTAACGAATAGTAGCTAAATCTAAATCACAGGTTTTAATTTAGTGTGATATCAGCTACTGTATGTTAATCCTGTCCTTGGTGTGGGTGTGTGTGTGTGTGTGTGTGTGTGTGTGTGTGTGTGTGTGTGTTCGGGTGGGGGGGGGGGGCGTGTGTTAGGGGTGTGAAAGAATATTCGATATTCGAAGAGTCGTTCGAATGTTAACAATAAAAGAATATTCGAAAGTAAAAAATTGAGCTTCGAATTAATTTATATTTAATTAAAACAAATCTACCGCACTTCTCGCGAGATTCTGGGCGCATGGAACGTTAAAAGGTGGCTGGTCTCGCAAGGCAGAAGTCTCCATTCGCTGCTGCAAAAGTGGGCTGATCTACAAGTCCACAATACGTCGCTGATCCAATACGTTGTGGGCTTGTACATTAAGGGTGCCTATTTAGCGACACCGTCATACAGCGAAGAATAAACCTCCAGCTGCTTCACTTTCCCTTCACACTGTCAGTGGCCGTCACATGTCGGAGTGGAGAGATGCACTCGTCCGCCTCGCAGACAGTGCACAGTGCACACACAGTGCTTTTAAACTGGCTCACGTTGATTCAGAATGATTAACGAGTCAAGCTGAAACGGGCGACTCATTTGGTAGTGACGGGAAGGCATACAACAACGAGACTTCTCCACCGAAAACACTATAAAAAAGCATGGATTTCTTCTCTCACCGAGTCAATCTCCCCGCACGCAGCCACGGTAACGGTAAAACTCCCTCCATCACTCACACTGCTCTTGTAGACTACCTAATTTGGTTCAAACCAAAACATAATCCATTGGTGTGATTATAATTGCTCATTTCATGTCGTGGCTGTTCCAACTCAACTCAATCACAGCTGCTGTGAGTGACGCTTTGCAACGACGATCCGATTCTGCTCTAACGCAGGCACGTGCACACATACATCAAACGGGGCTTGAGCCCCTGCCCTTTTAACAGAGAATTGTCCACCAAAAGGCCCTTTTAGAAATGTCAGCCCCTGCCCCTCTCAACATTCTTTGCACGTCCCTGACCAACGCGGACCTGCACACAGTAAAAAAAAAAAAAGCGATAGAAGCGACTGTCTAGAATAAACAGCTTCGAAGTGCGAATGCTTCGAATTATTCGATATTTTCGAATATTCGAATTTATTCGAATCAACGGTGGATTTTGAAGGGAATATTCGAATGCCATTTTTGGCAAATTTTGTCACTGTCATAAGATGAAGTAGGGCATTTAATGTATGTTGTACATGATACAAAGTTGATATATGGAGAGACAAGGTTTTTCTCCCAACAGTGATGTTTTATACCTATGTCTGTCTTACCCAGTGTTCTCTACCTCAGTGGTTCACAACCTTTCCAGGCCGTGACATGAATATTGATAAATATTGTGAATAGCCAATCTACAAGCTTACAAAGAGGCTGCTCAGTAGAAGTCTGTTTGAGGATCCTACCGGAGATTCCACCCGTCACCAAATTACTGGCTCAGTCGGAAATGCGACAAAAACACAGAAAATGTCAGTGAATTCACAGCTTCATGGGGTGTGTAATTGATAGAAAATACATAGCAGTAAGACGAGGTCGGGCACAGTTAAGAAGCAGGAGTTAAACTATTAATCTGGCTGGTCGAGTCATCATTGTGATGTCGGAACAGGTCAGCTATATCCATATCTGGAGTTTTTGAGGTCAGATGTAGAAGTATTGGCCAGCTCCATATATGGAGGTCTTGGCCATAATTATGTGGAGTGTGAACACAGACGGACGGATGGACGGACGGACGGACGGACTCACGGACCTGCATGTGTTCATACTAAATGCGACCTACGGTCACAATATTCTTTGGGTGAACTCCTTGGCCTGGCATCAGTCTATATAAAAATGCTATCTAAATAACATTTTAGTCTTGCATAAGCCTGTATTGTCTGTTCATGTTGGGGTTCTGTGAGTGTGATTGGCCAAGGGGAACGAAGAGAGATTTGGACAGTTTTCATTGAGAGGCGCCAAAGATTGTTTTTTTTGTTGGAGGCTTGTATTTGGGGGAAGCAAAATGGTACATATCTGTGCTGTCAAAGGAGGAAACTAAACAAAAGGAAACAAGCAATTTTGTTGCTGTACTAAAATCGAAAGTTGGTAATTTCTGTTTTCGGTCTCTCGACTCTCTCAACTCATGGCCCTCAGATAAAGTTTAACCCCAAATTCCAAAAATAAACAGGCAGCCAATGAGAAAATAAGCATTCTTTTCTCCTTTTCCAGAAAAGCCTTTAAAAAATAAAATCATCTGCACATTATCTTCCTGACAGGAGGGATGGGTACTTGGCGGCTGACAACCATGACAGCCTGCCATTGATGGCAATTGCCATGTTTTCTTCCTGAGTGGGAAAATCACTATGTTCCACAAGCAGACAAACCACTCTGTACTTCACAAATAAAACCCTGTCAGCCCTAGCTCTCGCTGATCAAATTACATTCAAACGTACAAATGCCAGTTTCAGAAATCTGTTCAAAGTACAGTACATAACAGAAACAATGTGCCGGTGAGCGAGTTCATTACAGCCTTGTGTGAAATATTGTTGTGTATGATTCTATTAAACATTCATGGTTTTCCTTCCCCCAACGTCATCCATATCACCAGGGATCATTTGAACGAGGATTCTTTGACTAAGAAGTCACATTTCGTCATTGTCGGGTGAAAACCTTGTATGTCCAAAACCGTTTGTTTTGCATTTATCATTTTAAAAATGATTTAAACTAGTGCAAACAGCCGATCTACAAGCACACAACGCCTCGCACCGCTTTTGTGCGACGGCCTTGTATGATGAAGCAGGGCTTTACTCTGCGAAAAAAACGTAGACATTTGAAACTAGGAGATACAAGGTTTCCACACAACAACGACGATTTACTCTTATGACGGCCTGTCATTTAGCTTAATTAGCAGTGAATACATTTCGTTGATTAATAGCATGCATGTGGAAGGAAAAGTATCATACAATAAGAAATAAAGAAACAAAAACGCCAGGAACACTGCCTTAAATTGAGATCCTGTTCAGCCGTGCGGCGAGGGCAAGAAAGCAGGAAATATTTTTAATAGAAAATAAAAATGAAACGCTCTTTCACGGTCGATTCAACAACAGAAATATAAATGGCAAAATGGCATCCATTAGAGGTTGTTAATGCATTGCGGGGAAACAAACAATGGTTTTATTTCTCGTCCAAATGTCGGGGGGCAAGTCTTAAACCCACCGCCACCGAGGTGTCCAGCTCTCTCTCGCTTTCTCTCTCTCTCTCTCTCATACACACACACGCACGCGCGCACACGCACGCACGCACGCACGCACGCACGCACACACACACACACACACACCGGTTAACAAGGATGATATGAGCGAGGAAACTGTAGATAACCCAACCCCACACCATCAAATCACTCCCCCCCCCCCCCCCCCCCATCCTTCCCCCAGGAAAAACACGACAAAAAGAGAGAGGGAAGAATAGCGTAGTAGTTGTGGTGGGTCAAAGGAGTGAGAGAGAACAGAGAGAGAGAGAACTGGTCACGGAATAGACAGAAAGGAAAGGGACAAGAGGGGGGGAAGAGAAGGAGAGGGAGAGGGAAAGAGAGAAGGGAGATAACTCAGAGAATGAAGAGACAGAAAAGGTGAGGAAGGGTTCTGAGAATGAGAGACGAAAGGGGTGTGTGTGTGTGTGCGCGCGTGTGCGCCCACATGCGTGTGTCAGTGTGTGTGTGTGTGTACACGTCTGTGTGTGCATGCACACGCACCGGGAGGGGAGGGGAGTGTGGGGGGGGGGGGGGGGGGGGGGGGGGGGGGGGGACAGACCGACAGACAGCGGGGCATTAAAATTCATGGCCTTTTTTATTTTCCTTGCTGAAAATCAATACTGTCTACTATGGATGAGGTGAACTGTGGACACTAGTGGTTGCAGGCCACAAGGAGGAGGAGGGGGAGAGGGGGGAGGGAGGAGGGGAGAAGGTGGGGGGGGGGGAGGTTGTCGAGAGAATCAGTGACACAGCTACTGCAGGCCAGCGTAGAGTCAGAGAGAGGAGGAGACTAGTGGGGGATGGGTGGTAGTGTGTGTGTGTGTGTGTGTGTGTGTGTGTGTGTGTGTGTGTGTGTGTGTGTGTGTGTGTGTGTGTGTGTGTGTGTGTGTGTGTGTGTGTGTGTGTGTGTGTGTGTGTGTGTGTGTGAAGGGCTTGGGGGGTAGGGTAGGGTTCATTAAGTCTGACCAGCGGCACTGTTGGCCAGTATAGCAGCAGGCCTTTTGTCCAAGGGTTGCACGAACACACACACGCGCGCGTGCACACACACACAAGCACGTATATGCACACGGCCATGGCCTGATGGATGTGTTTGCCCATTCTCATTGTAACTGACACCCCTCCCCAAGCCTGTATCATCTACTACTGGGTATCATTTGGATAATGTCTGGCAGATGTTGCTGTCCGCAGCTCATTTACTATTCCATGCAGATCGTTGCTAATGTTGAACTTCATGGGGACACAAATAACTGGTGTCCCAGGGCTGGGCTGACACCAAATACTGTCATTATTTGCACCAAAGAAAAATCCAACATAATTTATTTGTGGAAATGATTGGTGGATTTGAATAACGGAAGGATTGTTTTTACCTTAATTATTCAGTAACTTAAAAGATCACGGTGCCATGGCATTTGTCCTACATCTCATTGTTCCTACATCCCATTAGTCAGAATCAGGTGGTTAACCTGGTGAAAAATGCTATGCCTAAACCCAAACCTAATCCTAACCTCAGTAAAACTATGCCTAAACCTAACCCAAACCTTAACCCTAACCTCAGTAAAACTATGCCTAAACCTAACCCTTACTAAATTCGGACTAATGAGATGTTGGACTAATGAGATTTCTGACTTATGGGCAGTCCCCAAGATCAGTGTCAAATACATTGTCATTGTCCATATAACATTACCAAACCTCCCAGAATAACTGAGTCAATGCTGGCTAAAATTTGAATTTCTTTACTGAATCAGTGTTTACACCAAGTAATATTTTCAGCTATACTTTTCAAATGATCAATCCGTGCTTTGAAATGCAACGATGTAACATACCAAAAATAGCTAATCTACAAGCTAGATCAGCTGTTTTGGGCAAAGGGATTTGGTTGTAGAGGACGGTAAATAAAAGGAGGGGACCTAGTATAGACCCATGGGGAACCCCAGTTGAAAAGGATATAGAATTCAAATGGTTAAGTTTTGGTAGAGATCTAGGGCCCTATTTTTGTCCATCCCTAAACTCTTTTGCCTTATCCTTTTTTTTTTTTTACTATTTTGAAAAACATCTTTTAATATTTCATATAGCTGATCTACAAGCTCACAACGTGTCAATGTAGATCGGCTATTTGAAGTTTTTAAAAAAAGTTAAAAGGCAAAGAATTTTAACTCAGTATAAGTCACTGTTACTGTATGTATTATCCTCCCTATAAAGGAATACGATTTTTTTGTTTTTGTCGCATTCCTGGGCCAATAATTTGATGACCCATCAGCCACCCGGTCATGGAGTTATTGGCTTAGGAATGCGACAGAAATAACAAAATAAAAATCTCCATGAACTCAAACCTTCATGGGGTGATTAATTGATAGAAAATATGTAATGTTTTGTGTGAACTACTGCTTTAAGCAGATGAATGAAACTAAACATTCTGACTCCATGGCTTTCACCATACGAATGTTACTTCTTCCAAGAAAAAGAATCAGACAGAATCAGAATCGGGTGGCATGCAGCCTTGAATTACATTTTGAATTGAGTGAACTGGAAACGGATTGACAATCCAACCTTGTAGAAGTGTGCCAGACAACCTCTCGAACCCTTTTAAAGCCACGTGGTGTATGAAAAGTTTTTTTTTATTTGGCAAGCATCAACACTGAAACAACATGTTCTTGAAGCAGTTTATTCCATTCATGAGCGTTCCATTTGCACACTTCTACAACTAGCTGGCTCAAAGGGGGGAAAAAAGAGAAACATTCAAACTTGTGGCTATTCTTCTGTGAAATGTGATTTCACACAAATAAAAGCAGTCAAATACACATGCTTGCTTGTTTCTTGGAATATGTGTGGGGTGGGGTGGGGT
Organism: Nannobrachium achirus; assembly: GCF_963921795.1. Taxonomy (NCBI): domain Eukaryota; kingdom Metazoa; phylum Chordata; class Actinopteri; order Myctophiformes; family Myctophidae; genus Nannobrachium; species Nannobrachium achirus. The sequence goes on along the minus strand of NC_137819.1, from coordinate 37,097,998 downwards.
GGTACAACAAAGAAACAATCCACTTTCAGAAAAGCGACCGTATCTATATATTGAAGTTGTATGTTCAGCTTAAGAGCGATTTCACCGGCAAGGCGGGTCGTATTGTAGGCAGATATTAGCGAAAATAAATACTTTCTGTTCACTTGTGGAAAGATATGACACCTAGTCGTGCAAATTGCTCGCTTGAACCAAAGTAGAAATTCCCCTCTCGCTTTATTAAAGCGCCGCTTTTTTTGGTTTGTTTGTTGTTGCTATCTTAAGGCCCATGTATTGCACATAACATTTTACTTTGTCTTTGTGTGTGTGTTTGAATTGTGTGTTGTATTGTACTGTGTATAACTAGAGTAGATAGTAGTAGAACAAATCAAAGGCTGCATGAATAGCAGCAGTGGTGGAAAGTAGCTAAGTACATTTACTCAAGTACTGTTTTGATGATGTTTTTTTTTTCTTTTTTTGCTTTACTGTAATATTTCCAGTTTGCAATACTTTTACTTCTCCCCCTCTACATCTCAAAGGCAAATATTGTAATTTGAATCCACTATAATTATTTGAAAACTTTAGTTACTAGTTACTTTTTGGATTTTGATTATTATTACCAAACCACTTCAGTCCTATATATATCGCAAAGCGACACGTTGTGAGCTTGTAGATTTTACATTTGAAAACATTTGCATCTGCATAATAGACACTTTTACTTTTGGTGCTTCAAGTATATTTTGTCGCTAACACTTTATTATACTCAAGTAAATGTCTATTCTAATACCGCACTTGTACTTGTTTAACAGACTTTATTTCTACGAAAGGGTGTCGATACTTTTACTTGGGTAAAAAAAAGAGTACTTCTGCCACCACTGAATAGCATGCAGTCAAGACGGACAGACAAGGTACAGAGGGATCACACACTGTGCGTGTGCATACATCCACTCTGCTGCATAGGTCCCCAAGATAGCATACCATGGGTCCTCTCTCTCCCTCTCTCTCTCTCTCTCTTTCTTTGTATGCACTTGTGTATACATGTCTTCACACAGAGAACATACTGGTTACTATGGGGATACATACAGTAGGCCTGAGAAATGGAGGGTGGGAGAAAGGCAGGTATGGAAGGACAGGCGGACAGAGAAAGAAAGAGAGGTCAGTAAGTGTGTGTGTGTGTGTGTGTGTGTGTGTGTGTGTGTGTGTGTGTGTGTGTGTGTGTGTGTGTGTGTGTGTGTGTGTGTGTGTGTGTGTGTGTGTGTGTGTGTGGAGAGTGGTGAGAGCTAGATAAAATATCGTCGTTGTCGGGTGGAAACCTCGTATCTCCAAGTTTCAAATGTGTACATTCTTTCGCAAAGTAAAGCCCTGCTTCATCATTCAAGGCCGTCCCACAAAAGTAGTGAAAACAGCCAATCTACAAGCACACAACGCCTTGCGGATGCGAGGCGTTGTGTGCTTGTAGATCGGCTGTTTTCACTAGTTTAAATCATTTTAAAAATGATAAATACAAAACAAACGGTTTTGGACATACAAGGTTTTCACCCGACAACGACGATATGTGGTCTTATAGAAGGAATGAGAAAGAGATGCTGAACAAGGGAGTGTGTGTGTGTGTGTGACAGAGGGAGAAAGAGAGAGAGAGAGAGAGGAGGAAGCTGAATGAAAGAGAATGGGAGAGAGAGAGCGAGACAGTGAGTGAGCCAGAGAGACTGGTGGAGGGACAGTGTGTGTGTGTGTGTGTGGGTGTATGCATGTAAGAGACACAGAGAGACAGACAGACAGTGGATGACCGAGGGAGGGAGGGGGTGTACAGAGAGAGGCTGTGGTTTTGAGGTGTAAAGCGTCATAAATAATGGAGGCAGAGCCTCACATTGAAATGCAAAGGCTGGAGCACGGGCGTAGACCCAGGTAATATTGGCTTTTTGAAATTTATTTTTCATAAGCGTGATCCCTCACACACACACACACACACACACACACACACACACACACACACACACACACACACACACACACACACACACACACACACACCCCATACATACATACACACACACACACAGCCCCATACAGGCAAGGCAACAGGGATTCTAAGATATGCCCCCCCCCCCGAGCGCACACACGCGCGCACACACACACACACACACACACACACACACACACAAAGGCAGACCCCTACGCACAGCTTATGCATGCTTTAAACATACATACATGTTTTGCATTGGGAATTTCCTCGGTGCATCAAACCTGAGTAGATTGAATTTGGCTGTCCGTGGATGGACTCGGCGTGTCAGGAGCGATATTGCGTTATAGGGTTAGTTATCGTGCTATCGTGGCCCCCTCCTCTCCCCTCCTCCCATCAATGTCTGGGAATATTTCACTTTGTATATCTCACACGTCAGTTGGAAGGCAGATGGTGATACGGTATGGTTGCACCATGTCTGAATGTTCATCCGCAGCTCTTGGGACAGTGGGCAGAATAGCTCAGCAGGCCAAAGTCTCTTTCTTTTAACCACTTAAAGCCTACAGCAGGCATCTTCAGTGTTTTCAGGCCAAGGACCCCTTAGTTGAGAGAGAGATGAAGCAGGGACCCCCACAACCTGTTCATTGAGTTCATATAGTTTCATTGTTTGACAGCACAATCATAAGTGTATTTTGGATTCATGTCAATTTGTGTTTTCAGATATTTAACCACTTGAACTGTCAATACTTCTCCCCTCTACATCAAACCTCTTTGCCGAAAATAGCTGATCTACAAGCTCAAAACGCCTTGCGCTGCAAGGCGTTGTGAGCTTGTAGATCGGCTATTTTCGGCTTAAATTCTCATAATCTGGTTAAGAATCTGGCTAAAAGAGATTTTCTTTTTTTCTTTCTATCGCACAAAGATTTGGAGGACCCCCTGTAGTAACTCTGAGGACCCCCTAGGGGTCCCGGAACCCCTGTTGAAGACCCTTGGCCTACAGTACAGTATATACATCGTTGACTGGGGTCCCTCAGGGGTCTATACTTGGTCCCCTCCCTTTTCCCCTTTACACCAGATCTCTCTCACGTTGTGAGCTTGTATATCAGCTATTTTCGCTGAATGAATGTTAGCCTATTTCTGCAGAATGTTTTGCCTATTATGACATGCCCAAGGAATAGGGATGCTAGTGTTCATGAGGCTATAATTGGAACTATTGATCTACTTTCGGTCAATAGATCTGGGATAACATTACTACAGACTCGCTTTTCACCAGTGATACGTTTTCTATGTTTTAGATTGTGTGTCTCTGTCTCTCTCTCTCTCTCTCTCTCTCTCTCTCTCTCCTCTCGTGTGTGTGTGTGTGTGTGTGTGTGTGTGTGTGTGTGTGTGTGTGTGTGTGTGTGTGTGTGTGTGTGTGTGTGTGTGTGTGTGTGTGTGTGTGTGTGTGTGTGTGTGTGTGTGTGTGTGTCCAGTGTAACATGCCGATGTCAGCTGAAGAGAGAAAGGATATTCACCCACATTATGGATGAAACCCCTAACTCAATATGATTCTCTCAGGATCGCACATGTGTGTGTGTGTGTGTGTGTGTGTGTGTGTGTGTGTGTGTGTGTGCATGTGTTAGATGGAAGAGAGAGAAAACAGAAAGAGTGTTGGCCAACCCTGATGTAGTTTTCTTTTAATCCATACTATAGTTGTTATTTTTTAAAGATAGGCGTGCAAAGATCATGCCACAAAGGCCGGTGGCTTGGGAATCGAACCTGTTCCTTGCTGTCAGGCTGTATCAGAGCCTATATGTGCTATGTGCTTAGACCGCAAGGCCAGTGGCGCCCCTATCCATACATAGTTGCAGCCATACATACGTAGACGCTTCATTGGCCAGTAGAACATACGTCATTGTCGCCGCCACATTGGTCCGGGCAACGTGCCATAACTCCACTGCAAGAAATATATCTGAGTCATGTGCAGTTTGGAGGCTGTATGTAAGTACCTGGTCCTGGAAACAAAAAACGTTTCTAACTAGCACTGTTACTAAGTATTTTGGATAAGAAAACCCACATTTTTACCATAGCATAACGCCATATCTGACATTTTCAACAAACTAAACAGCTTGGAAGGCACATAAAAAATGTATTTTAATATTAGATATACCTCTTGCCTCAAGACATCACGCATTAGGAGGCACGGGTTGACCAGACGATATGATGGTATGATGGCCGCACATCTCTCTAATGAGCAACAGCAGCCAACACGCTACATCTATGGTCGAAGCCATCACTGTACTCTACCCCTCCCTCCCTGTTTCTATCTCTCTCCCTGTCTCTCTCTCTCTCTCTCGTGCTTGCTAGACGTCGATACAAAGAAGGAGAACACAGAGACAACTTAAGATATTGACTTCAACGTTACGACTCACTCATTACTATATCGAGGCAAACAACACTAAGTGAAACTCTCAGGTGGGCAAACCAAGCAAAGACCTAAAGCAAAGTCCTTTTTAATGTTCACTTTTATTGCCGTCGTTGGTGTTTTATGGAGGCAAGGCAGTGGGAGAAGGGAGACTGCGAGTGCCTTGCAAACATTTCTGAAATGTCATTCTGCCCAAGTTCAAAAAACGATAACACGAGTTGTGAAGACGTTGTCGCTACTGTCTGCCGGTGATATCACCGCTGTGGTTGGTAGTGAAAGAGGGATATAAAAAAGCCCAGATGACTGTCATAAACGCTTAATAATAATAATAAAAAACAACAAACTATTTTGTATTGGGACCTTTGATACATGAATTGCAGCTCAAGGACAGATACAAAGATTGATGGTGATAATGCATAAACACTAACATCCACTGTAGGGAGTAATAGAGGTGTTTTCTCTCTCTCTCTCTCTCTCTCTCTCTCTCTCTCTCTCTCTGTGTGTGTATGCATCCCTTGCAGCACCTGTTAAAAAGCTCTTACAGAGGAGGTGTAGGGGCCATTCTGGATAATCAACAAAGCAATCAGCTGCACTCACGCATGCACGCGCATACCCCCCCAAAACACACACAGCCAGACACTCATACACTTGTGTGTGTATTCTCCATCCTCACGCACGCACCCACGCACGCAGCCACGCACCCACGCACAGAGTTGAGACTAGCTGGCATAAGGCCAGGGCACCGATACAAGGAAGTGTGACTTTGAGAGCCATTTAAGAGCCATTTCTACCCAGACCTCCACTCCCCTGTACCACTCACTACAAACCCCTACTGACCACGGACAAGACCCCCCCACCCTAGAGAGAGAGAGAGAGAGAGAGAGAGATGTATTAACCAGCTGAACCATTTATTCTGGGGGGAACATTAGCCAAAATAGCAGAACTATACAAGGATTCGAACCCTGCCGGTAGTGGGCAGCTACTTAAAGTTTATACCACTGCGCCACCTTAGCGCCAATCTCTTGTTTTGATTGGTTAAACATGCCATTATGTTTTACTTTGTTAGATACAAATACCATTATGTCCTCCAACGATATTTTCGGTTATGTGGGAAGTGAAAATAAAACATGTTTCCCATTTCTACCATTCCACTACTTCTTATTGGATGTTTATTTTTTTCTGCCATGGAATACCGATAAAGCACACTGAACTGACCGCTGGGACAAATAGAGTGTGTGTGTGTGTGTGTGTGTGTGTGTGTGTGTGTGTGTGTGTGTGTGTGTGTGTGTGTGTGTGTGTGTGTGTGTGTGTGTGTGTGTGTGTGTGTGTGTGTGTCTTTTAAGTCCTCATTAGTTTCCATCCCTACGAACACACACACACAGCTGTCTTGGACCTATCAGTTCCCTTAGCGACGGTTTCCAAGGCACCCGCTCCCCGGGGAGGGCACTAGTTGATGATGTCATAAACAAGCATCCACACACCTGTCCTGATTGCCCCTTTCTCTCTCCTCATCCCTATCTGTTTCTCTCTTTCTCTCTCTCCCCGTTCTTAATTCAACTTTTTTATTTTCACATCCTCAACATCTTTTTTTAAACCTTATTCCAGCCGTTCCCAACCTGTGAATAAAAAAAGAAAAGAAATCGTGGTATTATTTTGGGCTCGGAGCGAGTCGGAGGAGCAGCGTTCTTGGTCGCTGGAGAGACGCTGGTGAGACCAGTATATTCTCTCAAATCTTTATAGACCAAGTTTATTTTCCTCAAAGAAATTACCAACCGTACAAAGGCAGGTAATGAGGGAGGTATAAATAAATAACAGGTCGCACGTGTTGGTGGTGATGTCACCAAGAACGCTGCTCCCTCATTTATATATACTAAGGTTATTCTCCTTTAGCCAATGAGCGAGCCCACATTGTTGCCTAGGAAAAGTTTTTCGAGTTATTCTTTTTTTCTTTAAAGGTGATACACCATGCATTTAAAAAGTATTTATGTCATATTGTTTATGTCCCAAAAACGTTTTTGGTTTGAGGCTAAATTACCACTCCTGAATAGAGAGCCTCTCTCATTTTTGAATGGCTCTCAGAGCATTTTCAGCTGCAGTACCACCTTTGGCCTGAACTGCGCCACCCCCCCCCAAAATCTTTTCTTCAAAAACGGCCGTCGATGACGTCATCGACGCCAGCAAATCTGGACAGCCTGTTTTGAGAACCCGTGGGATCAGAGTTCGAGTTATACTCCGAGAGCTATGGGGTCCCTCTAGCGGCGCCGAAGGCGGCGCCGAAAAATAGGGCCCCCATAGTTATGGGGGCCCTATTTTTCGGGTATAAAGTCGGCTAAAACGAGTATTTTCCTATATTAAATCATATTAAATCAGGTATTTTTCGGTATATAGTCTAGATTTCTTGGTACCAACAGTCAGACAACAAGTGCCAGTTTCATAAAATCATTCAGTTCCCAGAGCTTTTCAGTTAATCTACTTAGTTACTTTACACCACTGTCTACAACAGCAAGCAAACATTTTAGCCCGTGAACCTGTCTACAACAGCAAGTATGATGGTTCCCAAACTTTTTAGCCCGTGAACCAAGAGACATTACTACCTTGTACCAAACAAGTAGTGAAAATAGCAGATGTACAAGCTCACGAGTTGCTTCGCACTGTGTTCAGTGCGTTGTGACCCATACAACGTGTCCGCCACATCGGTCCAGACCCCAGTGTTAGGAAACAGCTAGCCTCGGAAACCCAGGCTTCATTGGCGATGGTTCTGGTACACCATAGCCATTAGCCACTAGCTAGCCCAAACGTTAGCCTAGCCAGGCAGCACAGCAGCATAACATAGCATTCATTCATCATTACAAGTCTATAGCCACGAGCCCACGACTCACCAGTGAGGACGCCAGGGCTAGCAGAGGGCGATGTTTAATGCCTTCATAGCCTAGGTTGTGTTGTCTTGGTGTTCTGTATATTCCTTTATGGCCGTATTGTTATAATCCACCGAGTCCATGACGCATCAGTTACGCACGGAGAGACAGACGTTCAGACAAGTTAAAAGGGAAGTCCTTTGAAAGCCATTTCCTCTCTGAACAGTGCCCAGAAGCACATTTCAAAACAAGAGCCTTTCTTTTTTTTTTTGTCTATACAATCGATCATTCAAGACATGTTTATTTTGAAATTGTACTGGAAATAGAAGTAGCCAATAGCTCCTACTTCACGCCACTGATGTCAGAGCCTCTACTTGCCGATCGGCAATATTTTCCCCCCAACCCCCCTTTAGGGGGTGCGGTGGGACGTGGGGGAGGGGGTGCGGCCGCACCCCCAGCACCCCTACTTCCCTCGGGTATGGTCTTGCTAAGACAGCGTTGTTTTGTTTGGTTGTTTTGTTGCTCTCCGGCGTGTCCGCCTTCCTTTGCCGTCCGGGCCGTGGCTAGAAGTGCAAAGACTCGATGCAGTGGTTCCTAGCTTAGCCTATGCCCAGGCCATGGCGAGACCACGCAGCTGGGTAGGTCTGCATCCAGAAAGGTAGGAACCATTGCAGCGAGTGTGTTATAACCCGGACGGTAAAGGAAGACTCACACCCTACATTAAATGCGCCTGATTTATAATAATAAAATTAATAGTAGGATTAAACGGTGTGATGTCATTGTTCAGTCTTACTGTCTAACATGTTTATTTAGTATATCTAGTTAACATAAATAATATAAATTCTTCCAATGGAACATAAAAATAAAAAAAAACGAGGAAAAAAAAAAAAAAAAAAAACACACTTAGAAAAAAAGAGACCCCAAAGGGGGTTGTTGACTATGGGGTCCCAGACTTTAACTATGGGAGCTAAGACCCCACTGGCTCCCACATAACTCGAACTCTGCGTGGGATGCTTTTAACCTCCACCTTCCCAAAACCAGAGATAGACACAACGGTCAGAAATGGGACTTTGTGAGGATAGAAGGTGCTAGTGGGACCCCAAAAAAAGGTTTTAAAATAGGAAAAGTGAAATTTCATGGTGTATCACCTTTAAAGGAGTAGTTCACCCAATAGATTACTTACCTTGAATTCATGGAATAGTTTTAGTTTTTTATCGCATTCCCAAGCCAGTAACTTGATGACCGGCGGTTTCCTTCGAGTCTCAAAGAGTCTCCTACTCTGTGATTCATCTAAAATAAAAAATATAATATTGTGTAAAAAAAGCTGATGCCATAGCACCCCAAATCATCACTGACTGTGGAAACTTCTCACTGGACTTCAAGCTACTCTGACTTCAGAAGAGTTGACATTTCTGTATTATAAGTCCTTGTTTTGAGTGGTCTCGTGTAATATTGTAATATTTTGAGAGTTGATGCATGGATTTTTGATATTCAGGAGCCGTATGCCATAAAAAAATCCACATTCCAATCATTTTTTGAATATTTTCCGTTGTTCACGTTTCATGTATCTATATATGAACGTTTCACATTTTGAATTATATTACAGAAGAAAATTTACTTTATACAATATTCATAGTCTCCTATATCAAATTATTGGCACAGGAATGCAAAAAAAAGCTTCATGGGCTGAGTAATAAGTCATTTTGGGGGGTGAATTACTCCTCTAACCCAGCAGCCAAATGGAAAGTGGTCATGTGGGTGGGGCCGTGAACACTTTCACATTTTTCAAGTTAGCCCTGCTCCAGTAAAGGTGTGGAACCACTGCCTTATTTTGTTAGTCCCTCTGTCCATCTGTCTGTGTCTCTCTCTCACACTCTGTCTCATACGTGAGAAAGTTTTTCTCACGCCCGGCGCGGAAGTGCTTCTCTCGCTGTTTTGGCAAGTATAGTTTTTGACAAAACCATGACAGGCAACCTTGAGCCTTGTGATACACCACCGAGCGTGCGGTAGCGAGCAAGTCGCCGTGTCGAGTGTTGCGAAGGTCGCATGAGCAGACTCAGCGCCGTTACCGAGTTATGTGCCATTAAGGACAAAATAGTAAATATTGTTGTGGGACTGCTTCTGCGACCGACTGTGGCTCAAAGCCCAAACACAATTACACAAGCTCCTCCCTCAACTCTCCTCATCTCCAGGGGAAATAGCACGCTCGCGTCTCATACAGTATCTAACTTTCCACTTTTCATCTTCTCCTCCGGTGCAGATGTGTATTTGGTTGCTTCCTGGTTCTACGCGTCTGTCCATTGCTTGTCCATTCATCCATCTTTCTATCCTCCTTTCTAGCCTTTGTACCCTTCTGATTTCCTGGTTGTGGGTTTTTTAACTATCGTTTTAGTCAGGAACACTCACGTCAAAGTAGATTTAACCATGTATTGCAACAAATGGAATAGAGTTAAACTTGGCGTTTAAGGGCTCCGCGTTCAGAGATGTTCCCTGAATTTTGTACATGCATGCCTGCTAAGCAAAACCAAGGAACTTTAAGCAAAACCCCACATAGGGATAAAATAGTAGTACAATAGCAATGCATTGACATAAAATCACAAGTATTTGAGCCTATGCCAGATTCTGATCAAAAGGTGGAGGCTGGGTTGGAGGAGGAAGATAGGCAGCAGCGGATCCAAGGCTTCGGATCAAAGACAAGCAGAGCTATAGTGAATGCAGGCCGTATTTAAAGGAGGCTCCCTTACTGGACGTGAACTCTGATTGGATTATGACAGTGTGATGTAATGATCAGCAGATCTGTGAACGAGGAAAGGATCTGACAGAGACTCACGTGTCCTGCATAAACTAACGCTACGCTTCATCAATGAATATTAATATCTTGTCTCTGACCTTCATATTTTTTTCTGCGCCGGGCAGATCCAGGAGCTTTATTACTGCCAGGTTGCTCTGGATAGGGAGGGGAATTAGCTAAAGCTTACATCCATCCCGTCTCCTTCACTCGTTTGTGCCCTCGTTTCTTCTCTTCTTACACATTCACCGTGTGCACTCTCTCCCTCTCTCTGATCGCATCTTCTGCGATTGCCCTTCCATTTCATCTCCTTATCAAACTTTGAGGAGCCGACTGCCTTCAACTTAACTCTCCGTTCTTTCCCCGCACGCCTTTCCTCCCTCCGCCACATCTCTCTCTCTCTCTGTCTCTCTCTCTCTCTCTCTCTCTCTCTCTCTCTCTCTCTCTCTCTGTCTATTGATCCAGCCATAGTTTTCTGTCTTGCCTGTACTGTCTGGCTGGCTTTAATCAATAGAGATAATTGTCTGCTTTCTCTCCATGCCAAACACAGTTTCTCTCTCTCTCTCTCTCTCTCTCTCTCTCTCTCTCTCTCTCTCTCTCTCTCTCTCTCTCTCTCTCAATGAATCCAGGTCTTTCCCCTTATTTGCCCCCCCTCTCTCCCTTCCCAGACATTGCTCTCTTTCCATTCCTCTCTTCCCACCTTCCTTGCTTTCCTTTCCGCCATGGGAATCCCCCTATTCATGACAGGAGATAACCTGTTTTCCTTACCGATTTTTTTCTCCCCCCCCCTCCACCCTCACTCCACCTCCACCCCGCCCGCCTTCTCGTTCCCTTGTTCATCGATTGCCGTGAGATATCGCCTTGTGCTCCCTCCCTCCCCGCCTGCCAATGTAAACACACACCAGGCCATGTGGCTTTGTCTGTGAGTGTAAACACATGCAAATATACTGTGTGTGTGTGTGTGTGTGTGTGTGTGTGTGTGTGTGTGTGTGTGTGTGTGTGTGTGTGTGTGTGTGTGTGTGTACTGTATATACTGCATGTATATACGTTTTTCCTCTCCCTAATAATCCTTACATGGATGTTAATAGCACAGGGCCTTGCAAAGCAAACCAAATGCAGCATGGGGAGATGTTTGCAACCAGACCTGTACTTCACAGCATGTGGTCTAGCCACAGTTAGACCCTTCATACCGTAGTGGCAAGGCCACTGATAGAAATATTATTTGTAAACAACAACACCTTCTTATTCCCATATGACATACAATAATCAATCACAAAGAAATAAGACAGGAGAGTGAATCAGAGTGTATTATGGAAGTTTACTATGGAGAGAGAGTCATCAGACAAAGGTAAACAGTAGAGAAATAATGGAGTAGAGAAAGTATGGTCATTTGGTCAGTCAATGGATGACGTTTCAACATTTCATAGGATGTTTCTTGTCCACAAGTGGGTTCCATATACGTGGCAAAGAGTTCATAGGTTCCTGAAGAGATGTCCTTCGCTGGTGTCTGCATGACACCAGGCTGAGTCGTATAAACCAAAACAATTCTCATTGTTTAGGTACAGGCTCCATGGCAGTAGATAAGGCCTCATTTCTACCAGACAGAAAACTGGCCTTGTGAATGCCAGGCACAGTCACGAGCTGTGCCTTAGGGTCAGGTGGTCAGTTGGTCATCAATATGAATTGATAAAAAGACCACAACATAATACCTAACAGCCACACAATAATGATCAGTATCAGCCCCATCTATCGGTTGTAACGTGCTTAGTTTTACCTGATTGTCCGAGGTCTTTTAGTGCAGCTGGCTATACTGCTCGAAACCAGGTTGAACGTCATCCATGAGACTGTCGTGACGTGCAAGGGTTCAGGGCACTATGCTGGTGAAATGTGTGTCATATACAGTGTCCTATGGTGAACAGTAATGGGACATGGGTGAAAAAAGGAGAAGTGTACAGCGGGCACGTGCACACATAGACATCAAAAGGGGCTTGAGCCCCTGCCCTTTTATCTTTTAAGTGCCCTCTCCAGACCATGAGTGCAGTTTTTACTGTTGTGAAAGATATGTAAAATGCCCTCTTTCCATGCCATACCTGAAGGCAGCATTCAGAAGAATATCCTTGTCCAAACTCTCCTGAACTTGAATGCAGCATCTTATGTTGAAAGAATTGCCCTCTCTGTGTAGAAATCCATGCCTTAAGGCCACTTCTCATATTCACTTGATTATACTTAGTTCAGTGTGGTTTCAAGAACGGAAAATAGCCAACCTCCAAGCTCACAAGGTCTTCTATTTTCAATATGTTCACCTAAAGGCCTTTTTAGAAATGTCAGCCCCTGCCTGTCCAACATTCTCTGCACGTCCCTGGTTCACAGTAAAACCCATGAATGTTATGCCATCCCACTCCGAAAATACAGATTTACATGCTTGGAATGCGTCGTGACTGGTGAGTTTGTAGAGCGGATGTCTTTTGGTGCAGCATACTGTACTCCAAAATATTTGCCATTCATTTCACTTTTGAGTGTAATATGGAGAGACACACGCGGATAAGGGCGAGGCATGCAAGGGCAGACATTGGCCCTGCCATGGGGCGATAGTACATAAATAAACACTCATAATACACACAACAAAAGGGTGAAATGTTCATGAAAAAAGTAGAGGCCATTGGAGAGATGGTAGTAGACCCCCCTCTGCACACAACACACACACACACACACACACACACACACACACACACACACACACACACACACACACACACACACACACACGCATGCACACACGCACACAGTTCCAGTGGTAAAGTGCAATTACAGATGTGTGGACTCTAACAAGGTTAAGACATCACAATGCACAGAAAAGGCAGCAATCAATACAAGCGTTTAAAGAAAACAGATTCTGCCATTGAGGAGACAAGACGTGGAATGCATTTAGGACATTACAGGAGATTTCATGCTCGGCTTCACATTTTTATTTTAGATTTTCTCCTTTTTTTTCATTTTCTCCTTTTGTGCTCTGGAAAATGTATCATTTTATTGCACGTGACCGTGAATTTATCCGAGGCACCCCAATGCCAGAATGTATGTTTTTGTTGAGTTGCTGGAAGCTACTGTCTTTGGTCTCTTTTCTTCTCCTCTCATCTCTTCCCCTTCCCTCGGTTTTCTAACTTACCTGCCATTTAATAGAGAGAGACTGTGGGCTGCTTTTCAGCCATTTTGAGAACTGTGTGTGTGTGCGCGCGCGTGAGTGCGTGTGTGGTGGTGCAGAGAGAATGGACCCTTATCCAATTTGTACTGGTCAGTGGTGTGAAATGGCGGTAGGTCGGTCAGCCAGCCAGCCAGATAGCGCGCGTGAGTGTGCGTGTGAGAGAGACCGTGGTCTTAGAGGTGTGTGCAGGTCCAATATGTAGCTAAATATCTTCATCTATAGTGAACAAAACACACACGAAGACGCACAGATACGCACACGCACACGCATTCTTTCTCCCTCCAACCCACAGATACACAGCAAAATGCACATGTATGATGTTGGTGATGCATAATTATTAATTACTCGTTATTTGTAATGATTTTTGCTCTAACTTCAGTCTCGCGCACGCACGCACGCACTCACCCACACACACACGCACACACAGGATTTGCCCTGATTATTATGGTCTGTTGGTATAGTTTCCCTGTTGTTTGTTGAATGGAAACCCATGTACACGCTGTAAAATCCTGAGGTCCATTTGGTTCCATTTTGTACCCTCTCAGAGATCAATTGATACTGAGGACTTTTACTGTGCACACATCTCTTCTCACCCGCCAACAGATAGGCCTTACCATTAGATTGGCCATTATTATATATACAGTGGTCCTACCCCCTATGGATACAATCCATAGACTCTCTCGCGCACGTACTATGCACGCTCGTGCGGACACCAGCGCACACACACACACACACACACACACACACACACACACACACACACACACACACACACACACACACACACACACACACACACATTTCACCGTTATATTTGATGTAGCGCTTTCTAATTTTGTGTGTGTGTGTGTGTGTGTGTGTGTGTGTGTGTGTGTGTGTGTGTGTGTGATCTCTAGTATTTTTACGCTGTCAGCCTGTGTGTTCAGCTCATTTTTAATCAGTACCACGACTCCCGTAAGGTTTATAAAACGAAATGTGTGAGATTATCTTGGTCATGCACAATTTATTCAGATGTAATATTTATTGAAAAAATGCTTTCACCCTGACAACGGCATTATATGTACGTGTTATTTTAGAGGATAGAAATGGAAAAGCATTGGCAGGATAATAATCTATGTTACAGATTTTCCCCAAACATATTTGTGCGCTGTTAAAATACTGAATGTTGATTTAACACAAATGGAATCTAATTTGCACACTCTCAGGGTTACAAATTGTTAAATTAATTATTTTCGTCTAATATTAAAAGAAACGCACATTATTCAACACACAACACATCACCACCACTGCGAAGAGTTTCGTGAAATAAATCTCCTGAGTACATTTTCTAATCTAAAGTTCTATTGGATATAAAATTGCATTTAAATGAATAATCAATACATGTTTATTTAACAGACAGCAAATGCATTTGTGTTGGAGTCTACAGGCTGGTTTCGGCTTTAACTGGTGATGTAGTGAGCCTCCCATAAAATTGGCAAATCTTTTCAAAATTTTAAAAATCAAGACTTTGTAATGTCTAGTATACATAATTTGAACACGCTTGAACATTTGGCATTTAAGGCCTAATATTGCTACAAATTGCTACCAGCCCCGTGGATAGACAGTCATTTTGGGCTTAAAAAATTGTGTTTAAGGGTACATTTGGGTGTGATAATTGTACTGTGCATGTTCAAATCATGTCACATTACATCATTACTTCAGACCATTTTCCAAATCCTTCTTTTTGTGTGTGTGTGTGTAGAAAAAATAGCCAATTAACATGGCGGTGCCCACAATGTTCAGGGGTCCGCTCTTCCTGCATCCATCAAAGTAGATATGCAGTGCACGTAGATAAATCATGCACACGTACGTACACACTGTACAGTTTTTTGCGCGTGCACGTGACTCCGAGCCCATGTGTCGTTTGGTGAGTGAACATAAGTGGACACTGGGCGGTCGGTTGATGGAAGGAGTGTAAAAATAGAGAGATAACAGCCACTCCGGAACGAAAGAGAGAATCGAGAGAGAGAGAGAGAGAGGGGAGGGGGTCAGTAGCAGCACTATGGCCTTGAGCCCCCGACCCCGTCTACCTCCCTCTCCCTCCGTCCGTCCCTCCCTCCGTCCGTCCGTCCGTCCATCTATCTATCTATCCGTTCATCCATCCATCCATCTCTCTATCCACCTCTATCCCCCCCTCTCTCTCTCCTTCCATGGCTGGCTCGCCAATTCGTTCAGCCCACCTCAACAAAATGGAGTTTGTTAACTGGAGGCGACCAGGCCACCTTTCTGTCTCTCTCTCTCTCTCTCTCTCTCTCTGTGTCTGTCTCTGTCTGTCTGTCTCTCTCTCTCTCTCTCTCTCTCTCTCTCTCTCTCTCTCTCTCTCTCTGTCTCTCTCCCACTCCACCCAACCCTCTGCCCCCCAGGAATGCTTGGAAAACTGTCTGGAGATTCTGGCTCAAGGGGGGCACGAGGGGGCAAACGTTTCATCCGACCCCCTCACACCTCTGTTCCTCTCATCCCTCTGGTCCGTTCCCCCGTCCCCCGTGCACAGCGCGCTCCCTCAGGGCGGTCTTTACCGGCCCGTCTCCCCCGTCCCATCTTATCCCCAAATTGTGAATCTGCCCTGAGCAGCGTGATCCCTGGCCTGGTGGAACTGAGAGTGGTCACGCTCCCAAGATGAGGGATTTCTGATGCATCTCCTCCTCGGCTACTGTGTGTGTGTGTGTGTGTGTGTGTGTGTGTGTGTGTGTGTGTGTGCGTGTGCGTGTGTGTGTTTGTGTGTATGCGTGCTAGGTGTGGAATTTGACCTCGCTGTGTGGGGAGAGGTGGACTCTTGAGCGTGTGCATGCTATGCATGTACGATTACAGCTCCTGCATGTGCTTATGTTCACACCTGTACGTGCACATATGATACACGTGCGTGTGTGTGTGTGTGTGCACGCACAGTTACTGTTTTTTTTAAGAGAGAGAGAATGAGAGACTAGAGAAAGCATTGACGCGTAATATAAGAATATTTTCATGTGTATCCTTTTTGTACACCTGACCTTTGTGCGTGTGTGTGTGTGTGTGTGTGTGTGTGTGTGTGTGCATGCACTAGCGTGCGTGGTTAGGTAAATAAAATGCTACATGCCACGCTCACCTCTTAACCTCCCCGAGCCGTGAGCCTATACGATTCCAATCCCCCCCACATAGAGAGAAAGAGAGGAAATGTATTCCAGAGTGTGTGTGTCTGCGCGCGTGTGTGGAGAAAAGGGGGGAAGTTCAGCGGACGCTGCAAAAGGGGCCTCCAGTGCGCGCGGGGTCCGAGTCCCCCCTCGGTGGGGCCCCGATCGATACCAACTCGGAGCAATAAAGCCCCCCCCACACACTCCTGTCATCTCCACAGAATACAAAGCAGAGAGAGGGAGAGGGAGTGGAGGAGAGAGAGAGGAGAGAGAGAGGGGGGGGGTGAGGGGGGGTGAAAAGCTGTTCCGCTAGCCAGACCAATTTCCTACCCCCCCCCTTCTTTACCCCCCTACCCCCTCCTCCCCTCCTCCTCTTCCTCCCCTCTGCCCCCCCATTCCCACCCCAACCACAAAACCACAACCTTTCTCTCACTCCTTCTTTCTCTCTGTCTCCATCTCTCTCTTTCTCTGGGTCTCAGTATCTCTGCCTTTCACACACACACAGCCTGGTCTTCGACACACACACACACACACACACACACACACACACACACACACACACACACACACACTGTTCTGCAGGCCACGTCTTTCTCTCTCTCACTCTCTCTCTTCCTCTCTGTCTCTCTCTCTCTCTCTTCGGATGTGAGCGTTGGAGGTGCTGCCGTCGGGGAGGCGTGTATTTTATAATTAATGTTGTTTGAATAAATACGCTCAATAATTCACGGCTGTTATTTAAAGCCATCGGCAGGGATTGACGCGCGAGGGAACCAGAAACGCAGTCAGACTGGAGGGGAGAGATGGACAGAGAGAGAGAGAGAGAGAGAGAGAGAGAGAGAGAGAGAGAGCTAGAGAGAGAGCTAGAGAGAGAGAGCTAGAGAGGAAGGAAAACTGAATTAATAGAGAGGGGTTGTGTGAGGAGCGAAAGAGAAGGAGAGGGGGCTAAGGGGTGTGTGTGCGTGCATGTTTGTGCTTTGGTGAATGTGTGTGTGTGCGTGCATGTGTGTGTGTGGGGGGGACAGTAAGAGGATTGAGGGAGGAAGAGGAGCAGAGGAAGTCCGCTAAGTGAAAGACGGTTGCATGGACAGAGAGAAGGAGGGAGGGAGGGAGGGAGAGAGAGAGAGAGGGAGGGAGGACAGGGAAAAGAGGTGTGAATGTTTAGTAGGGACAGGAAGGAGGGGGAGGGGGGTGACAGGAAGGTGTAAAGAGGTGAAATAAGTGCCGGGTTTAATTGGGAGCCAATTTAAGTCAGGTCCGATCAATAAAGCTATAAAGCTAACAATCCCGTGGCTGTAGATCAGCATGTTAGCACGGCTCGAAGGACCACACCACATGAAGGACAGTCTGTCTGTCCGTCTGTCTGTTTGACTGACTTGACTGACTGACTTTAAAAAAATAGCAGATCTACAAGCTTGCAGCGCGGCACTCGGTGCCGCGCTGTGAGCTTGTATATCTGCTATTTTTTTAATAGTTAAAGCATAAAATAATGGTTAAAGAAATAATGCGTAATAATGCATTCCATGTCTGGCTTACTGACTGACTGACTCTAGTCTCGCATGGTCAGACTGTTGACTCCACGATTTGGAAATGCTCCCGTCATACAGTCTGGAATAACGTAAAAAGAACGATGAGTATCCGGTTAAAGTGGAAGTGAAGCCTCCTCCCTCCTCGTTTTATTCATCCTAATATAAATAAATAAATAAAAAAAAACAGAAATGCCAGCTTCCGTTACTCGCCGTTCAGGACTGGTGTAGTTCCAGACTCTATATAACATTCGGAGATTGTGGAATAGTTGTCTGGCTACGCGAGACTAGTACTAATGGTATAATGTGTTCCATGTCTTAATTTAATGGGCTTACTGACTGACTGACTGACTGACTCCGTGACTGGCAGGCAGGCTGGCTGTCTGGTTTCAACTGCTCGATCATGCATTTGTGCACACTTTCAGAAAATGTTTGTGAGCATGCGTGCTGCCGTGACCTCGAAATTAATCTCGATTGAGGCCGATTTTATTTACCGTTCACCTTTGATGCCCCAACTCTGCATTGCACAGTACCAGATGTGCAACTGTTGACACAAAGGATGGGCGAAAACAATCTATCCACCTGTTTCAGTGAGAATTTACTGTAGAATTATCTGTGGGACACTTCCAGAGATCAGCTGACATACAAGCTCACATCGCGCCACAGATGCAACCGTTGTGAGCTTGTAGATCACTCTTCTTCTCTTTTGCGCAATGCACAATGGGACGTTGGAAAGTTGTGGATAAGGGATGCTTTAAGAAATGTATCGGTTCGTTTTTTTTGCCACACAGAAAATGTAATTTGCCACTGATAATGTCTGATAAGGTCTGTGTGACCGAAGTATTTCTTAAATAATACAAGTATTTGTTCCTATTGTGCAAGTGCAGACGGTGTCATTTTATGTTATTAGCCACTGAGAATGTCAAAATGAACCCTGTCATTTTTTTTTCTTTTCCTCTGACACAGAACTGTCTGTCCTCCCATCTTCACTTGTAAAGAAGCATGCTTGTCTCACCCCTGCTCGTTTTCTGGCCATCTCCCTGTCCATCCGTCTCTCTGTATTGTCATTCTCTCCTGCACCCAATCTGCCCATCTCTCTCCCTCTCTCTCTCTCACACACACAGACACACGCACGCATGCATGCACGTACATGTACACACACACACACACACACACACACACACACACACACACACACACGCACACGCACACGCACACCCCCCATCAGGGTGAGGCGGTATGTCTTTGTTAGTTCCATTGTCACTGATTATTTTCTTTGCTCTTCCTTATGTTTAATTATTTCCTACTAGAACCACTGTTCCATCACTCCTAGAGCATCTCCTTCATTTGTGTCCCTTTTCTCTTTCTTTTATTTTCTTCCATCTTTTCATTTGTGGTTTTTCTTTACTTTTTTTTCTTTTTGAGGGTGGGTGCGGGGGAGCTTTTGGTTTTGCTTAAGCTCTTAAGCTCTACTGTACGTATATACTTCATTACCTGTCAAATGGCCAAAATAGCCTTTATCTACAAGCTCAAGCAGGTTGTACAGTAGTTGTGCTATTTTCACTATATTAGAAAATGTCTGCACATTTGCAAACACATTCTAAAAGTTTCACCTATGATATGCCCAAAAGTAGAGACGCCAGAGTTGTTAAAAGGGGCTAATTAATAAATCAATCAAAATGTCCAGTCTCATCCATGCCTTCCCTTTTCAATGCCTCTACTCACTTGGTCATTTTCTCTTTCCATGTTCCCGGGTTTGAGTCGCTCTGCCCTTTCAACCCATCCCACCATCATTTTCCTCTCTTCCTCTATCATTTGAGGCGTCTATATTTTCTCCTCTGTTTCCTTGGGCTCACCTCCACTCGTTCTTTTAAGCGACCTGAACCCAAATCAATGTTTTGGGTTCAGCCCCCCTCCCCACCCCTCAATTCCTTTTTTTTGCCTGTTCCACCTTTATCTTCCTTCCATGTTTCTCTTTCCATGTTTCTCTTTCCTCCCCCTTTTCTCAATCCTCATCTCTGCCCATCTCTTTCGTTCGTTCCCTTCATCTTCGTGTCCGGTGGATGGATTTGGGGGAGAAAGGGAAGTATAGCGTGCTTCCGCGGCGTCCGTTTCCCTCTTGGCGTCCTCCCCTCTCTCTCTCTCTCCCTCTCTCCCTCCCATTTCTTCTTCTTGTTTCTCCCTCTCCCCCCATCCCTCCATCCGGCTCCTTGGGGAGGTTGGTAATAATGGTGGAGAGAAGGAGAGAGAGAGAGAGGGAGGGAGGTGCGATTATTGTCTAGTCGGGAGTCAGAGGAATCGATCGGCACAGAAATATGTGGTGCGAGAAAGAGGTACTGTATCGGATATAATAAACACTCTTGAGACATATTCGGATGGCGTGCACGCACCCACACACACACGCACACTCACATGCCAGTGCATGTGCTTTTGCAAGCGTGCGCGCGTACACACACACACACACACACACACACACACACACACACACACACACACACACACACACACACACACACACACACACACACACACTTTATACATGTGCACACACATGGAGGCGCAGACACACACTTCTATCTGTCTCTGTCTGCCTCTCTTTGTGTCTCACTCTCACTCTTATTCACTCTTTCTCTCTCTCTCTCTCTGTCTCTCTCTCTCTCTCTCTCTCTCTCTCTCTCTCTCTCTCTCTCTCTCACACACACACACGCACACACACACGCACACGCACACGCACACACACACACACACACACACACACACACACACACACACACACACACACAGGCACAAATCATCCTTACATACATGTGTAATTCCTCGTTCACCCTATAGATGCCCTTAGTTACATGAATGCATAGCCACACAGGCATGGATACCAGAGATAAAGTATGAAGCCCTCCGCCTCCCCAACTCCAAAGCAGGAGTCACGTCGCCTTCTTGCCGTGACGGTCAGACACTTAGCCCGGGAGAAATCACTCTCTTCCTCTCCTTGTGACGGGAAGTGATGTGTATCTGGTACAAACATTGATTTGTGCAACGTCATCATAAGAACAAGGTGAAATTGATTTTGTACACCTCAGTCCAATGGCCTTAAATCAACCTCCATCAACCTTCGTTTCTATTTGATTGAGGGTAAACCAGAAGGAAATGCTGTGCGCCCATTTGGTGTTACTGTATATACATTACTCTTCCTTGTTTGTTGGGATATTTAAACTTGTTTGATTTATCCATATCTGACGATGTACAAATGTAACCCGACGATCCTTTACGGTTACATTTGTACTGTACAGCCTCAGTTAAATGATTTTGCTGTGCAATTCTGACACTGTACATCCGTGGTTCTCAAACGCGCTCATGTCAAGGACCATGCACTAAATTAATGTTTCTGAAAATATTTAGGAAAGCCGGTGGCAGGCAGTTTGTGACCCCTCATTTCAATGGGATTTAATATCCATCTCCACTTTGTAGTTTTTCTGATGCTTTTTCCAGGCCAGTTTTGAAGGAAGCCGATTCACATCCTTTGATGCAGTGGTTCTCAACCTGTGGGTCGGGACCCCCAGGGGGGTCCCCAAATTATTTTGGGAGGGTCCCCAGATGATTGGCTTAATGAAAACATTGTTTTCTCACTCAACAGTAAACAAACCAACATAAAGTTTAAGTGTATAGAGGGTATCTGCACATTTCTAAAGTAGCAATTTAAGAAGTGTTGAATACCTCTAAAATGACAAATTAAACATTGGACAAATTGTCAAACATTGAAGGCAGAAATTGTGAAAATAGCAGATCTACATGCTCACAACGCCTTGCAACACGAGGCGTGTATATCTGCTATTTTCTCAATAGAACCAACCGTCTTATACAAAATGTAATGCCTCAACTCTTAGTGCTCGTCAGGGTGGAGGGCTCCCCAGTTCAAATATGATTATTTTGGGGGTCGTGGCCTGGAAGGTTTGAGAACCACTGCTTTAATGGACGATGTCAGGACATTCCTCATTACGGTGGTATGCACTGCCCCTCTGAGTTTCTTACATATGTATCCCTTTGATATTTGCGTGACTAAATAAGCAGGAAGGTTCCCTCTTACAGCGATGTGCTAATGTGTGAGCTCTGAGCATCTTGTTTGCTTCACAGCATAACCTGGGCTCCAGGCCTGGCAAAACCTGTTTATTCTTAATGATTAACACTGCAGCAGGTATAGGCGCGCATGCATGCACGCACGCACGCACGCACGCACGCACGCACGCACGCACGCACACACAGGAACATAAATAAGCAACAATCTTACTGCACACACATACTGTACACTAATATTAACAAGCTAAACACTCATGACTGTACACAAACATTTACACATAATGTGTACTGTACACACACACACACACACACACACACACACACACACACACACACACACACACACACACACACACACACATGCACACATATGCCACACACACACACACACACACACACACACACACACACACACACACACACACACACACACACACACACACACATTCGACACACTCAAGCAACACACACACAAGTATAAGCATTTTCACGCACGTGTGCGTGTGCGCGCGCACACACACACACTCACACACACACACACATATACCCTCACGCACACTCACACACAGTGATCTTTCATTGCTGTTGCCTGGCAACGAGACTGTGTCCTATGGAAGCTGTGTGCTGTCCACTGATGTCATGACCGGCCTTCCTGACCACTGCTACTGAGACAATGTATACTAGAGGAGATGGATGGATATGTATGTACAGTATATACTGTATGTAGATTAGACCATTAAGAGGCCCATTCTACAAATGTCTTCTAAATCAGGGGTTTTCAAAGTGGGTGACGGGGCACCCTGGGGTGCCGCGACGGCAGTCCAGGGGTGCCGCGAGATCATTCGATAATATTTGGAATTTATTTGGACACTTGAAAAAATATTTAGTATTATTTTAAACTTGAAGTACACAGTTATTTTCAGTCAGTTCTATCCAAAATGGCTATGATCTCAACGTTTTCCTCACAACATAATCACTAAAATATCATTACCTCTGTCGCACAAAACTAGTGAAAACAGCCGATCTACAAGCACACAACGCCTCGCGAGATCTGCTGTGTGCTTGTAGAGCTGCTGTTTTCCCAGGTGCTGGGAGTGAAATTTATAATGTAGGGGTGCCTCGGATTAAAACAAATATTTATGGGGTGCCCCGAGACAAAAAAATATGTTTGGGAACCCCTGTTCTAAATGAGTACTTCTCAAACTTTCTATTGCCAAGGAACCCCAAAATCTAATATATTTGGCCACGGACCCCCATCTCTTAGTGCCAGGGACCCCCAGAAGAGACGATTTGTGTTGAAGATAATGCCAAATTATTCACTTGTACAGCTGTGAGCTTTTGCATCTGCTATTTTTGACATATATATTATACAGTAAAGCTAAAATCTAAAATGACAACAGATGCATAGCGAGAGTGAGAGAGAAGAGAAAGAGAGAGAAATATGGATCAAAATTTGTTTTGGTGTCTTATAATCCTGCGTATGGAATGGAAGGACAAGACAAGACAAGACAAGACAAGACAAGACAAGACAAGACAAGACAAGACAAGACAAGACAAGACAAGACATGAAAATAGTAATTAATTCCTGTATTCATTCATCCATCCAATTAGAAATTAATTGTGGATGAAGGGAGGTAGCTGGAACAACAGAAACGAGGAAGAAAGGCCAACCACTTCCTCTAAATAATGTGCATGGACAGTTACAGATGCAGAGAGAGATGAAAGGTGAGGGAAGGCAGTGTAGGATGAGGAGAGACAGACGGACGGACAGTCAGACAAACAGACAGACAGAAAATATATCAGAAGAGATATGGGACGAGAGACGGAACAAAGAGCAGGGTACCAGAAGTAGAAGAGATGGAGTGATGGCGGAGGAAGAGACAGATAAAGGGAGGGATAATGGACAGAGAGAGAGAGAGAGAGATAGAGAGGTAGAGGGCGAGGAAGACAGCGGGTGAGGAGAAATGCAGGGCGAGAGAGAGAGGGATGAAGTGATAGATAAAGGAAACACAGATTAAAAAAGAAAGCAGGGCAAGGGCATAGGATGGACTGAATGGTGGATATAAAAATGAAAAAAGAACAGGAGGAAGGTGAAAGAGGAGAAGAGAAGCGATGGTGTGACGGAGAGGAAATGGAATGGGGTGATGGTGACGAGGAGGGGTGGATGAATAATTGTTGTCAGAGTTTCAGTTCACTGTTGTTAACTTTCAAAAATGTGTCCACGGCTGAATAAAGATGCCTCAGAGAGTGTGCGTGCGTGCGTGCGTGCGTGCGTGCGTGTGTGTGTGTGTGTGTGTGCGTACATTATTTATACTTTCTCACCTGGCATCTTCCTCAAACTATTTGCTGCTTATAATAAATGGGAGATCTGACCGCTTGTGTTCGAAACATGTTGGTTTAATAAAGACTGCTCCCTCTTTTAACACTTGAGTGCCGGATCTCCCATTTTTTATCTGATGCCTTCAAAGGAACGCCTTTGACTGTTTTTTAACTCTGTGGACTTGTACGTCTCTACGGTGAGCACTAGTACTAGGTTGCTTCATCCTCTCTGCCCAGTTGCTGCGTAGCTGAATCAAATGGTCCACCTTTTCAAAGGTGGGCATTTTGAACGGCTGCTGCTCAGTTGTGGTTTGTCTTCTGCTCTGCTCCATTCCGCTCCGTAGATTTGGTGTGTTCTGTTTTGCTGGGCCGTGTTCAGCTCCTCCAGGTTCTCTTCACACACAGTGTGAGAGAGGACTGACTGTCTGTCTGTAAGGAGAACCTAATAAGCCAGGTTGTGACTCGGAACATTTGTTATCATGCCAGCCAACAGGCTGCCCGAAAAATAGAGAACTACTGTAGCTGAAAGATCTTGCTGAATTGTCTACAGTATTTTGAGTGTGTTTATACTTTATACACATCTATATTCACCTAAATAATATACTGCTACACAAGAAGCAATCAATGTTGCAGTTGGTTTAAGAAATATATAGTTTTATAAGTTTTACTTGGCTGTACAGACTAACAGATTTGTTTATGGCCAGAAGGTTCCGTTTCACCATGTCTCATGCACATAGCAGCGTGAGCTGTGATATTGCATGGTCTACTTTTGAGAGGACATACAGACAGACCCTGTGACCGACAGCTTAAAG
Organism: Nannobrachium achirus; assembly: GCF_963921795.1. Classification (NCBI taxonomy): domain Eukaryota; kingdom Metazoa; phylum Chordata; class Actinopteri; order Myctophiformes; family Myctophidae; genus Nannobrachium; species Nannobrachium achirus. Next base: position 37,072,942 of record NC_137819.1, on the reverse strand, counting down.
CCTCCAGTCTAAAGATTTGTCTTTTGTATAAATGTTTTGTTAATGTTTCCGTTTACGGCTTCAACCTACACATTTTCGGTCCAAGTATTGTTTGTTTGTTAAGACTAACTCTGTACATGGTTCGAGACCGAAATAAATCCTTGTTTTACAATTATGGCAAGTTAAGTTTGACAACACTTAATTAATTGGTCTGTATCTGGAATAAATCGATTCAATTACCCAGAACACATTCTTTTGCGAGCAGTTAAATATCTAAGCTGTGTTAAACTACATTTTTTACTTTAGGTTCAGTTCAAGACATTCACTCAATGTCAATCACATGTAGATTTTCAACCAGACTAATGGCACCCCCCTGGTATCTATTCTATTCTCCTTTTTACCACCTACACCAACTACATTGGCCCATAGCCTATGTACGTACTGTATATTTTTGGGCAACTTTCATCTCAGGATAGGGACACTAGGGTTCATGTGGTTATTCCAACTTCACCCTGAAGGTACCATTTGCTCATGGTGGCTGGATCATGTCTTTGTTGAAAAGTGAGATATCTCAAGCTCCTTATGTTTTCTTTTCTTCTTCTTTTTTTTTTATTTTTTTTTTACCTCTACAGTTGATATCTTCTAAAACCTGGGGAGCACTGCTTTTGTGTGCTGCAGATATGTGTGTAAATAATGCATATCTACCATACATAGGGTATACATTAATTTTAATTGAGATGGGATATGATATCGGTGCCCCAATGTTTAAAGCTCCAAGGATTATCCTTGGTGAGCTCTCACTCGAGTATATATGGTGTGTGTGTGTGTGCACGTGCTGTGTGTGCGAGAGAGGGGGAAAGAGCATGTTTGAATGAGCCTGCCTATATATGCTTTTACAGATTTAGCCGTATGTGTGTTTGTTTTGTAAATGTGAGTGACATAAAACAGGGGATGGTGTAAAATGACAGGTGATGGGTCTGGTTGCATGCATGTGTGTGTGTGTGTGTGTGTGTGAGTGTGTGTGTGTGTGTGTGTGTGTGTGTGTGTGTGTGTGCACACATTAGCGGCTGCGAGGCGTGAGGTGGCTGAGACCATGTGCCTGACCTCTGACATCCACACGTCAAACACCCCCCCCCCCCCCCCCTCTTCCAGTGCGCGCGCACACACAACCCACGCGCCGTCTGTCACCAGCCTCTGACAGCCGTGACCGAGGGGACGCGCGTGTGTGTGTGTGTGTGTGTGTGTGTGTTTGGAGGGGGTGGACCCCTGCAGCCACCCCCTCCCCTCCTTTCTCTCCCTCTCTGATTCCCCACTCTCCTAATTCTCTGACAGTGACCCTGACCGTCGTCTCCCCCACTCCCCCTCTCAACACACATGCAAATACACACACACACACACACACACACACACACACACACACACACACACACACACACACACACACACACACACACAGGCTGGCCTCTGCCGACCCTAAAAGACAGATACATCATCTGCCTGGGGGCCTCTCTCTCTCTCTCTCTCTCTCTCTCTCTCTCTCTCTCTCTCTCTCTGCTATTAGCACTGATAGGATGAGTAGAAGATGTATGGGGGGGGGGGGCTGGAGATGGGAGGGGGTGAAAGAGGGTGTGGGGGAGGGGGGGAGTGAGGCTGATGAAGCAGGGTAGTGGTCAGTGGCTCCACCCAAATGTTCTAGTACTCCCTAACGTTTCTGGGATTGATCCTTTTACAGATTAACCCATTAAGACATGAGGCCGATTCTACAAATGCCTTCTAAACCAGTGGTTCTCAGCACACTTTGAATATTTTTAAATTTGAAATGAAAGATTTTGCTATTCAAAATTAGCAGATGTTCAAGATCATAGCGCGGCACAAAATGACGTGCTGTGAGCTTGTATATCTGCTGTTTTTGAATTGCCAACGCAAAAAAATAAATAATAATACTACACGGATGCTTTATACGTTATTATTAGCTAACGTTGAACGTTAGCTAATAATATCAAGTTCAAGTTCAAGTTTCATCACAGAACATCATAGCATAACAGTATGAATTTTGATGTTTCTTACAATTCAGTTCAATAAGACAATATTTAATATAATTCAATATATAATTCAACAATTGTGACTTTTAATTTTCCAATGATTGGCTATAGAGAAAACCCAACAAAAACTTGATGTATATAAAAACGGTTGAGAGTACTAGTAGTTTATCGATGGATGGATGGATCGATATGTTTATTGATCATGAGATAAAAACACGTGTCACATCATGTAACATACATCTGACCCGCCACAATCAAAAGCATAAAAAGCTTACAGCCAGTTACCGTTGTGATCCTTTAAGACGGGAGTCTTCAACAGGGGGTCCGGGACCCCTAGGGGGTCCTCAAAGTTACTACAGGGGGGCTGCCAAATCTTTGTGTGATAGGATCATGTTTTTTACATTAACCATTTGAACCCTAGCATCCCTATTCTGAGTGGAACATTAGCCAAAAATAGCCGATCTACAAGCTTTTGTAGATCGGTAGTTTGTAGAGGGAAAAGAAGACGGTTCAAGTGGTTAAATGTCTGAAAATACACATTACTCCAACATGACAACAGTGCTGTCAAACAAGGTCTAAGAAATCTATGAACATTTTAATCTGCGACACAATATTAAACAATATGTAGTGGGGGTCCCTGCTTCATCTCTCTCTTTCAGCTAAGGGGTCCCTGGCTTGATAACATTGAAAATACCCCTGCTTTAAGAAAAACGATTAATCGTTATGGTTATATTATTTCATAGGTCAGACTTGCACGGTAAAATCCTCAATATTCATCTAAGTGTGGGATGGATGGATGGATGGATGGATGGATGGATGGACAGACAGACAGACGGAGGGTAGTTAAAGAACTGTGGCCAGAGGGGTTGTGGGGGGTAGGCTGGCAGGTTGTGCGGATGATCAAATTATTTTATAGGCTCCGTTTCTTCATATGCTGAGTGAAAGAAGACTGCGTGCGTGCGTGCGTGCGTGCGTGCGTGTGCGCGTGTCGTGCAGGATATAGCCAGTAGCCACTTGTGAATCCAGCTGTAACAAATACAATTTTATCTTTTAATGCGTGTATGAAATAAGTTCATTCATTGTTCGTGCATGAATTTATTGGTCAGTTTACTGGAAGTGTATGGTAGCAGTAAACGGGTACATTACTGGGGCCGTAATTGTAGCAGTGAGTGAGGATGTTTATCTCTTATATGATAATCTTCCACCTGGCTTTGTAGGAGAAGGGGAAATATTTGCTGCTATTTGTATCAAACGAGTGCTCAGTAAATAAATGAATGGAAATAAAGGTTTCTATCTGAAACTCTTTGGAAATGATGCTCTCTGCACTACCTGCCAGCTTCCATTTTGTTCAAATGTTTAGTCTATTATTACTGTATTTATTTATTTGAACAAGTCAGATATTTTTTATATTGTAGATAAAGTTTGGAATATCGTCCTTGACCAAGTGTTGATATGGTGGCAGACACATTTGTCTATTCATTTGAAAGGAACATATTTGCTTTTCTGTGGTGCCGCAAACTGTGGAGAAAAAGTCCTTCAATGGAACATATTTGTATTTCTGTGGTAGTGTTTGTAACCTTCTATTTCCCTGTGAGCATAGAGAGAACGGTTTGTGTATCAGTGAGAGTGACCACAGCTTTTGATTCACTGATTTTCTTTTTTTCTTTTCAAGCGTCTCTCCCCTCAGTACAGCTCCTTGCTCAGCATTTGCTGTTGGGTGCTTCCACCACCTGGCCACTCTGTGTTACTACAACTCCCCCATCCAAAGCCAGATCCCTCAATTTCCCTCCAAAAAGCAGGATCTTATGTATTTAACATTTCAATTTGATTTTAATTCTAATGGTAAAATATTTGTTGATTTACAACTTGCCACAAGTTGCTTGTGATGTCATGAGCTGCCGTGTTTAAACGGAGCACATGAGTGGATAGGTGTGTGAGTGTGTAACGTTTGATTAAATGTCAACATTTTGTTCGGGGGTATTATCAGCTCTTTCCTGTCATGCAAACTCTTAAAGGTATATTCAGTGATCGTATTTCATTCAAATCAAAATATAATTGGTACATTTTCCACTTCTCCTCACTAGAATGTGTGCTGACCATATAAGGTCTTCCACCATTCGGTTTTCAAAGGTGGCCAGCCAGTCCTCGACCAATCAGGGTAGAGTATGGCCGTAGTTATGTTATGATGTTTAGTTATGATGGTCAAAATAAAAGTTTTGAGAACCACAGTCGCTCTGAATTAAGAACGTCTGCTAAATGCCTAGATTGTAAACTACTGAACTCATAAAATGCCACAGTCTCGTAGTAAATCAGTATCATACATATCCTGAAGCTGGAGACGTAGGCCTACGGATATTGGGATTGGGTCTAATGATCAAAACGAGAACATTATAATGGTGTAAAAAATCTATAAAAAACATTATCATTATCACTGAATACACCTTTAAACACAGCAATCTTTGTACTGTCTACCTGTGACATATTTTTTCACTTCATTTCATTTTTCTTTCACGGTTTCCTTTCCTGTCAGCAGGTTGACCTTTCACTTCTCCTCTGCTCGCGTTCTGTCTTTGTCTCGTCAAATTCTTCTTTCCCTCCTCTTTTGCTTGTCTCTCCTTTCGGCCTTGTCTCCTCTCATCTCTACTTGTGTCCTCTCATCTCTACTTGTCTCCTCTCCTGCTCTAGTCATTTATTGGCCTTCTCTCCTTTCCTCTCTTTTAATCACACCTTAAGCTTGACAGTGACCCTGGTGATAAGATTACCACGCACAGACTCACGCACGAGTGCAGGCACGCACGCACGCACGCACACACACACACACACACACACACACACACACACACACACACACACACACACAGTCGGCTCACATATCATTTGTAATACGCCCCTTCATCCTTCTCGTGTGTTCTATATGTCATACAGAAAGTGCACGTTGGGCCGTATGTATGTACTTAGGTCTTTCTTGTGAGGTGTGTGTGTGTGTGTGTGTGTGTGTGTGTGTGTGTGTGTGTGTGTGTGTGTGTGTGTGTGTGTGTGTGTGTGTGTGTGTGTGTGTGTGTGTGTGTGTGTGTGGCATGCCACTGAGACGGCTTAGAGAGGAAGCTGTAGAAGGAGGAAGACGAGGTTTGTGGTCCATTGCAGTCACGTTCGCAGGTTTCAGTCCAACGCGCACCTCAACTCAAGACAGACCGTTATCGCATTCAAAACCTACTGTTTAACCATTTTACAGTGTCTGTGTCTCAGACTATATATGCCACGACAACACAAGACATCCTCTGAAAACCAGAGAGAGAGAGAGAGAGAGCGCAAGACAGATAGAAAGAAAATTAAGAGACCAGAACAGAGGCAAAGGAAAGGGGCTATATTTTTTTTCAAGATGGCGTCTCTGGTGCTGAGTAATGAGTGGTGGTCAGGTAAGCTGTTTTCCACTGCTGTTATCATTCCTCTTGGACCAATTACTGCTCTGAGCCTGGGGAGGAGAGGTATAGAAGATAACACATCGTGGCAGGACGGTGTTTAAAAATAACTCTCATTTTTGAGTTACCTGGTCAAATTAATGGTCAAAAAAACCGATGAATATATTCAGCGTTCTTGGCACTTTATAAGACACTGCTGCCTTCCCTTTGTTGTGAATGTGTCTGTGTGTGAATGAATGGAGTCTTGTGACAGACTTGTCAGAGTAAAGACAGCTGCAGCAGCTAATTAGGTGTATGCCAAAAGAGCCAAGCGCTAATAATAATACATATTATTGTCAATGCTTGCTAACTGCTTATGCCTAAATGTACCCACTATTAAGTGAGTTATCTGCACTGCAGCTGTGTTTACCCTGTTGTGACATGTCTGTGGAATGGGTGTATGTACTGTATATCACTATATGCTGAGGCCGCATGGGCTACACACACACACACACACACGTTCTGAAGAAGAAGACCTTGTGTCGAAACGTTAATCTATAATAAAGCCTTGACCGGGAGCATTTATTAATCCATGTGCAGACTTCTGTGTTTTATTCAGTGGTTCCCAAACTTTTTAGCTCAAGACACAAAAGAGAGATTAGACGTCTGCCAGTAATTTACTGTAAAAAAAAGAACATTGAATTTGTTTTATAATTCATCTTTTTATTTTTTGCTTTTTTGGGAATGTTTTTTGAAAATGTTTTTAAATAATAATTCTAAACAAATTTCAGGAAACCAAAAATAAAGGGACACAAAAAAATAATAATAATCCGTGACCCCCAATGGGTCCCGACCCACTGTTTGGGAAACCGTGTTTTACGTTGCCTATCCCACTGTTGGTCCTCCACCTGCCGTCCAGCGGATGTGCCAGTTTTTATTGTTTCTTTACTTACACACACACACGCACGCGCGCGCGCACACACACACACACACACACACACACACACACACACACACACACTCCCCATGATGAGCCCGCATTCACCTTTGATTAACTGCACTGTATGTATAGTAGATGTTAGAATAATGATAATGACAATGTTCTTTATTTATGTACAACATTTCATACAATGCAACTCAAAGTGCTTTACACGATAAAAAAAGATATTAAAAAAACAGAAAACTAAAAGAACAAAAGAAAACTCCACAGAGTATCTATCAGATTAATCTTTGCGACAAGTACGGTAAAGTATAAATATGTTTTAAGATTATGCTTAAAAATGTGTACTGATTCAAGCCATTCTCAGTTTGACTGGCAGGGAGTTCCAGAGTTTGGGGGCATAAAAACTAAAAGCTGCCTCTCCATGTGTCTTATTAATTACAGTTGTAACTTCTAAACGTTCGGTACCAGTGGACATACTAGGTTCATACCTCTGACATGTATTTCGGTTAGAGATGTTACCGATCAATCGGCAATGGATCGGATCGGGCCGATCAAAGCGTGATCGGCGATAATCTGTGGTTTAGATCAAAAGGTAAATTCACCGATCCGATCGGATCGGTGCATCCGATCAACCAGCCGTTCAGTATGCCCACTTGAGGCCATTTTGGGGTATTGATTTCCACAGTGCTGAAGGAATAATTAGTTACTGCTATGATAATAAATACATAGTAATGCTGGTAAATAACTATAAGGCAAATATATAAATGTGTCCCAATCTCACTGAGAGCCAGTCATCTCGGAAAGTACAGCTTTAGACAGGGACTGAAAATACTTTTTTTTTTTTTTTTTCACTAAAATGTGATAAAGCCACTAAAGCATTTCATACATTTCAGGCTACATTTCACTTAAACGCCAGAGCTTAACTCTGCATGTAAATAAGACTTTTTTTAATTAATGTGAGAGATCGTCAGGTCATTTGCAGGTTAAACATTTATTTAGAACTTGAATATCTCAAAAGTAGTATTTCAGCATGGCATCATTCTATAAGCCATATCTTCAAAACTGTTGGGTCAATCTCCAATATATCATTTTGTAGCTATGATCCCCAGCTTTCAAATGAAATGAAAAAATGAAAATGAATAAAAATCCAATGACTGGCTCCCAGCCAAATTGGGACACAAATGAATTCATGAGTGAATGAATGAATTAAAGTTAAAACATTAACATTTAGAAAATATAAATAATAACTTTATCGGATCGGTGATTGATCGGTATCGGGTGATCAAACTTTTGTGATCGGTGCTCGCTGATCGGTTCCAAAAAACCTGATCGGACCATCCCTAATTTCGGTGCATAACTACGAAGCCATTTATAAATACAAATAAAATAATCTTAAATCTTAGGAATGATCTTTGTATTATCCTGGACATTTGTGTGATTATCGCTGTCCCCCGTTTCTTTTCTTTATTTTATTTGACTTTTTGTCTGCTTGTTTGTCTATTATTTTTAACGGTGTGCTCTGCACTGGTGATAGTATACAATTCCCCATGGGGATCAATAACGTTTATCTTATCACCATGAATGTTTTATACACTGCACTCCAGAGTATTAATTTGGGGTAACCGAGAGTGTTAATTAACACTCAGGATTTAGCTGTGTGCACCAAAGATAGACTCTTTACAATACCTCCATTTCAGGATTTCCTTTCCTTTCCTTATACCACTGCAGTGTCATTATAGTGGTGTGGCACTATATTATCAACTGTAACTGAGATGAAATCCTGCTCACATTATCATCAGTGAAATCCTTTCATTATACCAGTGGTTCTCAACTTGCGGGTCGGGACCCCCCAGGGGGTCCCCAAATTATTTTGTGGGGTCCCCAGATGATTAGCTTAATGTGAAACATTGTTTTTTCACTCAACAGTAAACAGTCCAACATACAGTATAAGTGTATAGAGGTTATCTGCACATTTCTAAAGCGACAATTTAAGGACTTTTAAGACCCTTTTAATACCTCTAAAATAAAAAAATGTAACATTGTCCATAGAGTCAAATATTAGAGGCAGAAATTGTGAAAATAGCCGTGAAAAATGCAGCTTGTAGATCTGCTATTTTCACAATAGAACCGTGCTATACAAAATGTAATGCCTCAACTCTTTGTGCTTGCAGGGGAGTACTGCCAGTTAAAATATGATTATTTTGGGGGTCGCTGCCTGAAAAGGTTGAGAACCACTGCATTATACAAGTGAAATTAAAGAAGAAGAAAAAACTGAGGCTTGAAGAAAAGACCCATCCTTACAGGTTCTTGTGCCGTGGCTTTGTTTGTTACGCCCGGATGAATTGGTATAAAATGTCGGCGGTCAAGGAGCAGGCTGTTGCACTATAGGACGTCTGACCGTATCTGAGCCTGAGCTAAATGCAGACATCAAAGTAAATTTGCTCTCTGCGGTTCCTGCCGTCCACTGTTAATGTTTATTTTCTATTTTCTTTATTAATATATTTAACATGTCACATGAGTGTGTGTGTGTGTGTGTGTTGTTCACAATGTAGCAGTTATGTTTCTAAACTGGCTTGTGTATTTGAGGTGTAGAGTGCAGTGGACGCTGGTTTCATATATCTTTACCTCTTTCTTACGTAATATTTGACAATTATTTTTGGAGCGCGACGCCATCACAGTTTACGATGAAGTAAAGCCTGTCAGATGTGTGATGTGGAATGAAGGTGGACGTCATTCCTCTATAACTGTATGAAGGTTGTCCTCGACACAGACGTGGTTCACACACTTCTCTGAACTGTTTGGGTTTTGGCAGCAAAAATCTAAATGGATTAAGAATGATCAATATTTTTGTCTTATTGAATAATAATATAATAATATTTTAAGTCACAGGGAATCTCAGAGTGGTACATGGTAAAAGAAACACATAATCAATAATAGAATGTTAAAAGCAAGCCTTAAAAGCACAAAAACGATATTGCTGATAAATAAGCACGAAAAGGAATATATTCAAGGACATCACCTTCTGCTTTAAAACAATATCGCCTTTATATAGCATTAAAGGACATTTCCATTAGCAAATTATTAACTGTGTGTGTGTGTGTGTGTGTGTGTGTGTGTGTGTGTGTGTGTGTGTGTGTGTGTGTGTGTGTGTGTGTGTGTGTGTGTGTGTGTGTGTGTGTGTGTATGTGTTTTTGTGTTTTCCAGATATCAGAATGTCCAAAGCAGCAGAGGAGGACAAGCCTGGGTCTGAGTATCCTGGGGACAGCTCAGGTACGCACGTATGCATACTGTACACACACACACACACACACACACACACACACACACACACACACACACACACACACACACACACACACACACACACACACACACACACACACACACACACATGCTTGTACATTCTACCTACCATAACATAGTCAGGTTATCTCTCTGGCACAAACAGTAATACAAGTGCTCTGCCTGTTACAAGATTGAATCCACAGATTGTCTCCTACACTACACTGAATGCATAACTTATCAATTAGAGCCGTGGCCTGAGGATGTCTACTGACTGACTGTGAGAACCAGCTCTTTATGCAGGCTTTATCATGCCAAATATCCCTCTCTCTCTCTCCTTCTCTCTCTCATCTGTCATTCTCTTCATCTCTCTCTCATCCCTGATTATTCCTCTCTTTTTATTTTATTTTGATCCTCACCTCTCATTCAGAATATCTCTCTATGCATCTATATTGCAATCTGTCTCTTAAACATACAGTATGACTCTAATTTATGCACCACTTAATCACAAGAAAGTAAAACTTTTTTTAAATAGCCGATATATACAGGCTCAACGTGTCACAGATTGTGAGCTTTTACTTTTAAAAGATTGACAAATAACAAACACACGCACGCACGCACGCACGCACGCACGCACGCACACGCGCGCGCACACACACACACACACACACACACACACACACACACACACACACACACACACAGAGTGTAAAATGATTTTGTTTTGTGTTTCAGACTCTGACAGAAACAGCCCTGATGATCAGGTAGGTTCCTCTCATCCATTCTAGACCGCTTTACTACTATGACTGTAAAATTAAACCTGGAAAATAAAACAGTGGCGTATCGGAGCTGCGGGCGAGGCGTGAACGTGCGCCCGTCTTCCCGCCACCGGCGTGGGTATGTTCATTGAAAATAATGGGGGCGGCTGGTTTGAGGCACGCTGTCCACAGCCGGTGTAACCCCCCCTCCCCCTCCCCTCCCCCCAAAACCGACTATCCAGCCCTTATTTGCTCTGGTTGAGCTGAGGAGAACATCTGATAACCCAAGGGGTGATATCTGATAACCCAGAGGGCTGATACCACAGTAGCTGCTAGCTAGTAGCTACCCATCAGTGCAAGCTTAAAGTACGACCGCAGTGAACTGTCACTGTCAGTGACACCTGATTATGGATCCCACTGGAGAAGATGGATGGAAACGGTATATAGCGCTCGTTTTCACCAGCGTCGGCAGGTTAGCATTTCACCAGGTTAGCATTCACCAGTGTTAGTTTTACTGAGGTTAAGGTTAGGGTTAGAGTTAGGGTTAGGATTAAGGTTAAGGTTAGGGTTAGAGTTAGGGTTGGGGTTAAGGATAGGTTTAGGTTTTGGTGCACCTCTGCCGCGGTCCAAGTGACTACAATGGAGCGCTCCCTACATCCGGTTCAGCCAATCACAAGCTTCAAAAATGAGTCCGGGGCGTGGTTATCCATCTTTCCCAGTGGGATCCATAATCACGCATCAGTGACAACATCGCTGAGGAAGGAACTCAAAACGTGTCCAATGGGTTGCTAATAATAATTAATATAAGTAAGACTCCCTAATCGGGGGATAAGTGACTGTCACGTCGCATACACAAACTTTAATAGGCAATCGTAGCCAATCAGGAGGGAATATGGGAAATGGGACAGATCCATATTGATGACATGACTTTAGAGATACTGTGTACCGCTTTGTGTGATTTTAGGCCAAAATTTGTAGGAGCAGTGTCAAAAAAAAGAAAGAAAAAAATAATTGGCCTGATGGTGGCGCTAGAAGAGGGCCATCTGAGAAATCAGGGGTAGAGGTTGTGATTTGCCATCCAAGGAGTGTGTGTGCAAAGTTTGGCATCGATAAGGCCAACCATGGCAGAGATAAGAGTAGGGCCAAAAGTGTGACGTGATGTGACGTGACGTGACGTGACGTGACGGACAGAGGGACAGTCGGTGGAGCTTTCCATAAGAGGTTTCTGCCCGACAGCAATGATATTTTGAATACAGTGCTATTACTTTGAAACAAAGAGAGTAGACTGCAATGCTGGTGTTTGAATAAGCTCTCTGTCACTGTAAACTGCGATACTAAAGTACTAAACTGCCCTATCGTGCCTAGCTATGAATGCAAATGTCTTTCCAGTCAGAACATGCAAAAGATGAGTTAATAACCACAACTGAGAATGTGTCTGCTCTGTCTGTCTTGCTCCTACTGTATGTATTTGAAATTTTGAATAGTTCATTACAATGAATGTATCTTATCTGCCATGCAGGTCCAGCCCATGAAAACCAGCCCCTACAGCCCCTCACCCACCCTGGCTAGCAGTAAGGTGGGTGAATTCAATTGTGTGTGTGTGTGTGTGTGTGTGTGTGTGTGTGTGTGTGTGTGTGTGTGTGTGTGTGTGTGTGTGTGTGTGTGTGTGTGTGTGTGTGTGTGTGTGTGTGTGTGTGTGTGTGAGAGAGAGGGTGTATTAGGTGTGCTGTGCATGCCAATTTTAGGTATATAAGCTTGTGGGACACTTAGTTGGAATATATTTAATCTCTTCTACGTATTGGATTTACACACACACTCAAAGTCAACACGCCTCGGGTAACACACCTGTTCAGATATGCAAATTTGACTACTAGACTATGCAAATCTGCATGTTTTAGCAGTCCTAAACACGCCCCCCTTTTCCCAGAAGCCTACAGGAACTGTGGGAATGCACCGTCCAACACACGTTTCTAACAGTTTAGTTTACTCAGCCAGTAACTGCAGAAGGTTCACAGCAGCCAGGGAGGGGCTGAGAAAGACAATACAGACAGACAGACAGACAGACAGACAGACAGACAGATGGACAGACCATATATTTGCCTCTCTGGAATAAGTAAATGGTTAAGCTAAGTTTGAAGCTGAGGTAGGGAGAGCTGGAAGAAGAGAAAGATAACTTTAGAGAGAAGAGAGTGCAACAACAGGGAGGGTCAGTGTTTGACAGACAGGCAGTAAGGTGACGATAGGCCCAGGGCAAAGTTTGCAAGCTTGTTGGAATATTTCAAATGCCGTGGACTCAATTACAGCTGGCTCTGCATGCGTTTGACGCCGGACTAAACACCTGTTAGCAGAGTGACACATTTGACAGCCAGGTTGTTTTGGTAAGAGACCCGATGCCTGTCAACATACTAACAGTATTGATCAGTTATTGATCTGCGTGTCGTCCTGAATGGTGCTGTACTGCTGCTTTGTCTGTTTCTTTTGAACTGTAAAGTCTTTCGAGGCACACCAGCAGCACAACCTGGTAATGTTTTATACTCTACTTTACTGTGTTTTGCGAGAGTAACATACAATAAAGCGCTCTCTGCAAGCTCATCGCAAGATGACTGGGCTTAGATTTGCAACTCATCTAACCTGGGTCAATATTAAAGTAAATACAGATGCTCAATGACTATTATATTTGTTTCATACAAAGGATGATCATGTCATTGTGCCTGAGATTAGCTGGCTCACAGACACACACACGCAGACATGGCAAAAACATAGGCTCTTTTTTCATGCAACACGATGAAGTATAAATTAGGGTTTATAAGTAGTTAATGTAACAAAACCGGCTTCTGCCACAGACAATATTTCAAAAAAAAAAAAAAAAAAAACCACAGAGTAGTTCTAAAACTGTCTAACTTACCCTTTCAACCACTTAAACCCTATATACTTAGTTGGCCTTGGGGTCCCACAGACCAGGGCTCTATACTTGGTCCACCCCTGTTTTCCCTCTCTACGCCAAATAGACATATTTTGCAGAATATCCGCGACACAACAGGGAGGCACGGATTCATGTGGTTAAAGGTTAAATGAAGAGGATAATAATACTACTACTGAGGGGCTGACGGTGGTGTCTTGTCTCCTGTAGGGGAAGAGTGAGGAGAGCCCTGAGATGACCCAAAGCCATGCTCCATCTCCCCCACCTGCTCCAACACAACAGCAACAACAACAACAACAACAACAACAACAACAACAACAACAGGCCCAACAACACCACCACACACAGCTGATGCTGGCTGGCAGTCAGCTAGCAGGGGTAAGAACACACACACACACACACACACACACACACACACACACACACACACACACACACACACACACACACACACACACACACACACACACACACACACACACACACACACATTTGTATTACTAATACTTGTCAGTTTTTTAGGAACGGCAATCTTATAAGTTATCAATGCTTTTTTGCCATTGTTGTGACCGTCTGGTCGCAGTTACTATCAAAACCTCCACCGGCTGTCAGTCAGTCTGTCAGTCACACGTCACACATCTCATTTCTGACATGGCCCTCTTCTAGCACCACACATTTTGATCACTGCCCCTACAGATTTTGCCCTAAAATCACGCAAAGCGATACACAGTATCTCTAAAGTCCCATTTCCCATATTCCCTTCTTATCTCCCGATTAGGGAGTCTTACTGGTAACCCTAAACTTAAAACATAAGGTATGCGTTGTTGCACGCCCACACACTCTTGTAAGACGAGCACATGGGTCTATAATACAATAAATACAGTATACCTGTAGATGACCTATAGGCCTTCTGTAAGTGGAGAAAGACAAGCAAGCACCTGTCCTGCACAACTTGTAAAAACGCCTCCCGCCTGCGCTTTTTGCAGTATAATGAGCTCCCAGCATGGAAGGTGGTTATGTGAGTTCAGTGAGTGCCTCTTGTTGGCTGCCTTGCTGTAACATGCTTTTTACACAGTAAAAACCTAACTCACAGTGTACGTTATGTCAACAAATGGATCATTCATTGTCCGAGTTAGTGCCTTGTAAATGGTAAATGGACTGCATTTTATATAGCGCTTTTCTCCAAAGCGCTTTCCAATGTACTTCACATTCACCCATCCTCACACACTTTCACACGCCGATGGTCGGAAGGAAACCATGCTAGGCTCCAAACCTGCTCATCGTGGAGCGGTTAGGGGTTCAGTGTCTCGCTCAAGGACACTTCGACACCAGCAAGGAAGAGCCAGGAATCGAACCTGGAACCTTCAGATTTCTCCTGAGCCACTGCCGCCCCTCTCCCCAGGGTGCTGATATTGTGCATGTTGGCTCACTGAAAAACCTCTGCTACACCCGGGTGGTCTTAAAGTGTGGTCCAGGGACCCTCGTGGTTCCTTTGAGGTGGGGTCCTTGAGAAAAGGTTTGAGTAGTATCATTGGTAACAACTTTGAAGGAAGTGAGAAGAGACCCAACTTCTCTCCAATAATGGCTGCTGTGCATATAGCCTATTATCACTCCCACCTCTGCTCCAGTGCAAACACACAACCTGCCCTGCTCTTTTTTGTGACGCCCTTTTGTCTCCCTCCCCTCCCCTCCCCTCGCCTCCCTTCGCTCCAACTAGCTTGCAGCTCTCCTCCCAGCCCAGCAGCAGTTGCTCCTGCAGCAGGCTCAGGCCCAGCTCCTGGCAGCCGCTGTCCAGCAGTCCAACGCTGCGCACGCAGCGCACGCCGCGCACGCAGCGCACGCCGCGCACGCCGCCCACGCCGCACAGCAACAGGCCAACCAGCAGCAGCAGCAGCAACAGCATAGCCAATCGCAGGCCACGCAGCAACAACAGCAGCAGCAGTCGACTAAACAGGAGCAACAGGCTCAAGCCCAGCACCCTCCTCCACAGCTGACTTTGTCTCAGCCAATCCAGCTCACCGCCCAGGTAGGAGCAACCAGTCGGCATGGGAGGCTTGAGCCATGGGAGCTGTTAGTGAGCAAATGTTTCACCTTCTTTCCTGTACCTTTTTAATTTTTTTACCTTTACCTCCAAAAGAACTTGCTTGTATTTTGTTCTTTGTCCAAGCTTTTCTCATAAGCGCTTGTGTCTGTCTGTATTGTTATATGATGGTTCATTCCACATGCAGTCTTATTTTAGTTTTTATTAGTGACATTTCCTTCTGTGTATGACCGTGCCACATTCCCAAAAATATTCATGTAATTGTGTGTGTGTGTGTGTGTGTGTGTGTGTGTGTGTGTGTGTGTGTGTGTGTGTGTGTGTGTGTGTGTGTGTGTGTGTGTGTGTGTGTGTGTGTGCTTGTGCGCGTGTGTGTGCGTGTGATGCAGGACATCCAGCAACTGCTGCAGCTCCAGCAGTTGGTGCTGATGCCAGGCCACCCGCTGCAGTCCCCCGCCCAGTTCCTGCTGTCTCAGCCCACACAGGGACAGCAGCAACAGCAGGGTAAGCTCAAAGGTCCTACTGTATACTATACAGTCAAATCCCAGTGTTTCCCAGGCCTCCAGCTTGCCTGGGATTTGAACCCCACGGTCTCCTGCACTTTTCTACCACTTATACAAGAGTTCAGTACCCGCTTGGTCATGGGAGGGAGATGTTTCGCCTATGAGCTTATGGCAGTACTACTTGTCAGTCAGTTGGATTGTACAGAACACCATGGGGTCTACATTTCACATCGGGAGTGTTGGGAGACCACTTCTAACCAACCACTGCCGCTGTATTAGTTCTATTGTATTAACATACTTTTAGCATACAGATTGGTTAAAATGTTTTATTCATTCAAATAAGTTCCGGATGGCAGCTTAAATTTTTCTATAGATGGAACCAAATTTGGTTCCATTTGTGTATTTTGGAGTTAAATGGACACAATGAACACTAATGGCCAATTTATACTTGGAGTGGCAAGTGTCGTGCGATACGTCGCACAAGGAAAAAAATTACAAAAAAATGGCACTGAGGACGTCCGGTCGTCCGCCGTCCACCTCTGAAAAAAGGAAAAGACGCAGACGCTTCATAAAATGTTGCATACTGCGATTGGTTTGGAAGACGAGGTAAGCTTCGCTACCATGGAGATCACATTCAACTCCTTGTTTACGTATTCTGGCGAATCTCAGAACCCAGTGAAACACGCAGTGTGACGGATCGCTCAACACTTGTCGCTCCAAACATGAATTGGCCTTATGGATTTCACTTCTAGGCCGTAGACACAATACACACTTAATGCATATGGTTCTGTTCTATTTGTCCATGTGTGTCTGATGTGTTTTGTTTGTATTGTAGAATTTAGATGCTTTATTTCATCAAATTATGCTGTTGTAACACCTTAATTTAACTTTCTGGGATTAATACAGTATATCTCATCTCATCGCAAAATATATTTAGAGTTAAGCACCCATATACTGCACCAGCAATGAAGTGAGTGACTGATTAGAATACGCTGGACTCAACTGGGGATGTGTTTGTGCCACAGGTTTGCTCTCGACAACAAACCTGATCCTACCTCAGCAGAACCCAGGAGGTCTCCTGACCTCACCGCCCCGACTGGGACTCCAAGCACAGGTAGGAGGGAGTCCTCTCTCAGGCCTGTGTGTGTCTGTCTGTGTGTGTGTGTGTGTGTGTGTGTGTGTGTGTGTGTGTGTGTGTGTGTGTGTGTGTGTGTGTGTGTGTGTGTGTGTGTGTGTGTGTGTGTGTGTGTGTGTGTGTGTGTGTGTGTGTGTACGCGTGCGTGCGTGCGTGCGTAAATAGAAAAGGCAGTCACCCCAGTAGATAACCGAGTAGCGCTAAGCGTACTGTACATACCATATAAATAATAATAATAATAATGCATTTTATTTATAACGCACTTTACATTCAAAAAGAAGAATGGTATTTGTGTGTGATGAAGAGAGACAAACAGAACGAGTATATTTCGATATGTATACAAAGAGAAACCAGGTGAGACTGGAGTACTTAACAAATTCAACAGGACACGGGGGACCAGCCTCTACAGGCAGAAATCAAACAGCTCTTGTTGAATCTCTGCAGCTTCATTGATCGGCTAACAACAGCGGCCGACAGGGAGTCGATCACACACACACATTTTCCAATAGCAGACGTCGCTTCGCCCCACGAAACTACTCTGCAAAAGGCACTCCAGGGCCATTGTGCACCAAGCTCCATTTCCGCACAGTAAAATCCCCAGTGTTAATTCAACTCTGAGAGTGTAAAAATTGTGCGTGTGACTGATCTATCAAGCAGCGATAGGTTGATATTGCGTCTGATGATTTACCCTGGTTTCATTGAGGTTATTCCTAGCGTGATGAAATGTGCAAGGAAAGCGATCAAATGGAGTGATAATAAAACACAGACGGGCGGCGGGTGGGGGCATTTTGTGGAGGTGAGACTGAAGAAACAATCGATTTACATCAAGGAGACATCTCGCCTTGAAGGAAACAATTAGGAAATGGTATAATCCAAACAAAATCCATAAAGTATCTCCAACCGTGGATCGTTTTGTATCCCATAATGTATTTTTTCTGCTCTGCGGTGAACACCGCGCGCACACACACACACACACGCACATGCGCGCGCGCACACGCGCACGCACACACACACACACACACACACACACACACACACACACACACACACACACACACACACACTCCGAGAGAGATGAATTTGGATAAGCCTGTTATGAGTTTTCAGGACCACTAATGGGACGTGGGAAGTGAGTGAACGTTACATATTCAGCCTGAGTAAATAAAAAGTGACTTCAGACATCGTGGCTGTCGGATTGAAACCTTGTATGTCCAGAACGGGAGATGGAAAAAATCTGTGTTAGAAGTGGATCCAATGTAGATATTATTTAGTGTCAAGCTCTTGTTAATACTTTCCACTGGCTCAATATTGATAAAACCCACAAACTTATCGACTTACAGTTTGGCTTTCACAAATTCTCGAAAATAGCAAAAGTACCAGACCTACAAGCTCACAACGTGACGCATCTCTGCGCATTGTGAGCTTGTAGATCGGCTATTTTTGCAACACTCTTGTATAATGAAGTAGAGCATTAATTTAAGAGAGGGGGGAAAAAAATGTTGAAATCTGGAAATACAATGTTTCTGCCCGACAGCAACGATATGTCATTACGCTATGCTGCCATTTTACAAATGAGTTACATTATGGCTTTTAGCCTACTGTTAGAAGTGTTTCATTCCAGCGCCCGCAACAAGAACCGCTCCATTCGCCCACCTTGCCCCCTGACACCCTATTCCAAAGTAAATAACGCACCCTGTCAATTTGGCGGAGTTGGGGCACAAAGTCTCATTTACTGGATTCAACATATATGCCTTAGTCCATCTGATTCATAATTGGTAGTGTCGCCCGAATCCAACGAGTGACTTTGATTTCTGCTAATATATTCACCTCCCAGCAAAACCGTTCAGCTTTCCCCTGGCCTCTTTTACATGTGATAAAGCGCTACATGAATTCCTCCTCACAGGTCCAAGGCACAGTTATAGATCTTCCATTAGGAGGTGATGAAGTCATGTCATACATAACGTAATGTATTTCATGCACAGAGACGCTCGATGTAAATGAGCCGCGTGGCTCCAGATGCCTGCGTGGCATGTGTGGAATTACTCGACTCCCGCGAGGAACCGCGGGGTCAAATTCATTTGTTTCCCTGTTTCCCTGCCAGTGACGTTCATCACTTAGGTTCCTTTGTGTTAGGACTGCCAGCCTGCCACGGTCATGAATTCTTTTGTTGATGATTAATTGTCATACAAGTAATTGTGATTAAGAATTTAATTGGGTTTTTTGGCATTGAACATTGGAGCATATACAGTAAATAAAAATAAATACAATTTATATTTTAATGTCAACCTTTATATCATTCTCGGAAAAGACAACTCTGAGAAAAGCACAAACAATATAAAAATACATTTTAAATAATAAAAACAATAAATAAGATGTTTTAAAGGGAATTTACATCACACGATTTATCAACATCAATTAAAACGGGTGCAATTTAGATTGACCAAAGTTGATACTGCATATCCGACTGAAAGTGACCTACTGTAGGGGAACAAGGAGCTGTACTTAAGCAACCCCTCTAGGTGTTCCAGGTATGTGGGGCACGAGACTTGAAAGCAGACTTTCCAAACTCAGTGGAGACACGCAGAAGGTCAAGCATCGAACAGTCCTGAGAGCATGTGCAGTA
>NC_137819.1:37000821-37045821 GCF_963921795.1 Nannobrachium achirus | reverse complement strand
CCCGCACTCCCTCCGCGCCTTCCTCAACCGCCCCGGCCTCCTCTCCATGGCCGCGGGGACCTCCTCCCCCGCCATGGGAATGGTCAGCAGCGGCAGCGGTGGTGTTGGTGGGTGTGGACCGAGGCCGCCCCTCCCCCGCTCCCCGCATCCCCATCCGCATCCTCCTGGGAGCGCCGCCGCCGGCGACCTCATGAGCCCCACCTCCTGCCCCGAAGAGTCCTCTCCGTGCTCAAGCCCCGCCTCCTTCTGCTCCTACAGCGAAGGCCCCTCCTCGCCACAGCCACCCCTGGAAGGGGCCATGGCCGAGTGACGCCTCCCCCCCCCATCCCCCTCGACTGACAGCCAGCATTACCCTATCAGAGGAGAGGAGGACGGCAAGAAGGAGGGGAGGAGCTTTTGAAATAGTTATTTATACAACCTCGCCTTTCAACCAAAGCCATCTCTCTGTCGGATCCATCGTATGTGCTCTCTCTGCTCTACTGTCTCGACCCTCTCCCCGCTGATGTCTACCGAAGCCAAAAATACACACAGACTGAAGTCGGGGAGGAAAGAGAGAGAGCGGAGGGGAAGATGGAGAGGACGGAGAGAACAGGAGAATGGAGGAGAGGGGGTATCTGAAACCAAATAAAACTGATCTATCTATACAGCTGGAGAGGTGGCAGTGTGTGGAACTTTTTTTTTTATTATTATTTTTTGCTGGGCAGAGGAAACTAAATGTTTACTTTTGGTGAGGGTGGCAAAAGTCAAATGTAAATACGTTTTATTTTTTTATTTATTTTATTTAATAGAAATAACCAAATAGAGGTTGGGGGGAGGTGACTCTCAAACACACAACACACACACACACACACACACACACACACACACACACACACACACACACACACACAGAGATGAGAATGACGAACATAATACCAAAATCTCCAAATACCAAAAACTGAAAACCAAAAACTTACTAAGAAAACGAATGGAACGAAAAGCTTTAGTTCAAAAATACTTAAATATCTGATCGTGTCCGTGATCAATTCACACAGTACCACTGTACAGTCATCTGCCATTTCACCATCCATGTGCTCATTAACTAAACATGTATTTTTATATTGTTTATACGTGGCATATGTTGTGACATTTCATACCAAACACAGATGGATCTTCATGTTTTGCTGTTAGTTGGACACTCGTGCATAGTCTACCTCTCTCTCTCAGCTTTACACTTGAACCTACTTTAATTCTGACATTGATATAATAGTATTTTGCACAGTGGTTTGTGCTGTTTGTTCAAAAAGTCTTCATGCCCCAGATGGGTGGGGTTTACACCATCAAGACTATTCAGCTAGTTCATCAACTTCTCCAATTAATTTCTTCTCCACTATTTCATGAGCACCGTTTTTTTCCCCCGCAAACAACATCCATCTGGCACCTGAGGTGGATCAAATAAACCATTAAAGTTTCTACTCTGGTTTGTTGTTACAGAACCATACTGAGTTCTGGGTTTTGGACAATGGTGGAAAAAGTACTCACATTTTTTACTTAAGTAAAAGTATCAATACTCAATACTGCAATATAGAAATACTCTGCTACAAGTGAAAGTCTGCAAAGTAACTATTAACTTACGTTTTCAAGTAAATGTTGTAGAGTAAAAGTACAATATTTGCCTCTGAGATGTAGTGGAGTAGAAGCAAATGTTTTGAAAAATTGCAAACACTGAAGAAAGTAAAAATACCTCAAATGTACTTAAGTACAGTGCTTGAGTAAATGTACTTAGTTACTTTGCACCACTGGCTTTGGAACCATTACGGCTCCAAGCTGGTACAAAATTGATCAAGTTTTGTTTTTATAAGTTTGTGCATTCATCTCTCATTACATCTTCGTAACAATTACCACTGTCATCAGTGAACTCTTTAACCCATTTAAAACGGGTACACATTATTGTGTATCATTATTTTATGCTTTAACTATTGAAAAACAGCAGATATACAAGCTCACAGCGCGGCACCGAGTGCCGCGCTGCGAGCTTGTAGATCTGCTATTTTTTTAAAATCGTGAAAGAAATTTGACCCGATTCTATAAGTGGCTTTTGAATCCTTCTAAGGTCTTTTGAAAAACCTATGTTTCTATGACGGCAATCTGGCCAGCCATCGTCAAAGAAAAGCTCCTTTTCACTCAACTGGAGCTCAGTTAGTCTGTTCTTGAGAGACTACTATGTCAGAGGTTCTCAAACCTTTTCATGTGAAGGACCCCCAAAATAATATTTATTTGGCCACGGACGGACCCCCATCTCAAAATATTTAGTTCCAGGGACCACCCAGAAGCAAAATTTGAGTTACAAACGTTTGCTTTGAAAATACATATATTCAAAGATTTGCACAAATTTTCACGACTTTTTCAAAAGTAGCAGATCTACAAGCTCGCCGCGCGGCACTCGGTGCCGCGCTGTGAGCTTGTATATCTGCTATTTTTCACTGGTTAAAGCATTCAATAATTCTAGGCCTAAAGATTCTCATTAGCATGTTCATCATCTGAGTCGTAGCACACACAAACCGTACCCTTACTGCCTGTGTGCTCGCGTGCACATACTCACACACGCACACACACACACACACACACACATTTTTCTGCATACACATTTTACAGACCGCTTTAAAACCACTGTACTGTATCAGTCAGTCATTCAGTCAGTCTGCGTCGGATACCAAAGTGTGATATTGTATTGTATGTACATCCACAGCATGCTGAGTCTCTGTCACAGTAGCTGCCAAGTGGGACTGGTAACCTCAGCTCTGTCCATGAGACAAAAACATACTCTACAGAGCTTTACGATGAATCCTAACCAAAAAAGGGGGGGAAGAGAAAATACAGTTGAAACTACACACACACACACACACACACACACACACACACACACACACACACACACACACTTTTTTCTTTTTTTTTTGCTGCCCGAAAATCCCCTGCCCTGCCAAACTTCCATCCCACCTGCCCCTCTCCTTTAGCCTCCAAAGATTAGATCAAACGGGCCAAAAAAGAAGACTGGAAGATAGAAAGAGGAGGAGGAGGAGAGGAGGAGGACTCAGCCCTCAGGACGGAGCAGAGGGAGGAGGAGCCAAACTGCAGGGGAAAAGAGGAGGATGAAGATGAAGAGGAGGAGGAGGTGCTTGTGGCGGACCAAAAAAATAAACCAAAAAGTAGACAAAACCAAAACCTACTGTTACTACTATTGTTATTAGCTATGTATGAGTGCGTGAACTGAACCCGAAAAAACCAAAAATACCAAGGCGTGAACAAAGACGAGGAAGAGGAGCTATAGGTGGTGAGGGTGTGGAGAGAGGGGGAGAGAGAGAAACGTGGGGGAGGCGATGACGCCTCCTCTGCCTGTGAGTCTGTTCTTAACCACTTGAACCCTAGTGTCCCTATTCTGGGCACGTCATAATTTGGCGAACATTCAGCAAAATTAGAAAATCTACCAGCTCGCGTTTTTGAGCTTGTAGATCTGCTTCTTTTTTTCTCTCTCCCAGGGGGAAATATAGTACAAAGGGTTGAAATGGTTGTAACTGTGATTGTTGTCCTTCAAACGAACAGGATCTCTGTCTCTCTCGTCTCGCTCTCTGTCGCCATCTGTGGCCTCAGCTTTATTCGCATTGCTTTCTCTTTTTCCTGGATGGGTAAACATGGAATAACCTCAATGAACTGAACTTAAGAATATATATTTTGTTTAGTTTTTTGTTTTGCTTTCCATAGTCTGTTATGATGTATACATTTGTATCATTGCTTTCTACTTATTGCGTGGTGATTGGGTATGGGTTGTTGATCCTGGGTTGCCGGGAACGACGGGGTGGGACGGGTGGGTTCATGTATCGCCTATTTTGATATACTCTTGTCCCTTTGGTTGTGCTCTGTTTTTTTTTACGTTTACGGTTCATGTTACGGTTGGAAAATAACTGTGAAACTGTAGCTTCCACGTGTTTTAGTTTTTTGTTTGATGGCGAATGTTGTGAAAAAAAAGAAACGTAACCAAAATTGAATACCAAAAGCGAAACCTTTTTAAACTGTACAACCATATACCAAATAGAAAGACCAAACCAATGCACAATAGTAGGAGTGGGCCTGTGTGCGTGCGTGTGCTTATGTGTATAAGTGTGTGCGTGCATTAGTACATGGATTTGTGTGCCTGTTCACCCTTATATATGTACTTGCGTGTGTGTGTGTGTATGTGTGCGTGCTTGTGCATGCATCGGTACATGCATCTGTGTCTGTACATACTTAAATGATGTACATGCACACAAGTGTACAACCGTTTTGCGTGTGTGCGTGCGTGTGTGTGTGTGTGTGTGTGTGTGCAGGTCCCTCTCTTGCATTTAAACCAAACCATTCTATACACAAAACATCTCTTTGTGTCATATAGGAAAGTAAACAGCATGAGAAAACGCCAAGCTGGGCTAAACAGAAACCTACTGCAGCTGTATCGTCAGTCAGTGGGCTTAGATTATGGAAGGCAAGGTTGATACAGGGAGGGGAGGGTCAGACGTCCAGCGGCGGTAAAGGCTGCTGGCGTCTACTTGTAGGGAGAATGTATCCGTTAGTTCTATAGAGTTTGTAGGGAAGGGTGAAACATGGCTTTTGTCCGACTGCTCTTGACGTGTTGCCCATGTATCATATTAAGGCTGGGATATCATCCTTTGGTGACGATTGATCAACGTGACTTGATTTTACAACCAAAAGCTTTAAAAGAAAAGAAAAAAAAACTCTTATCTCTCACAGGCTCTTTGTTGGGGAAACAAAACAAAAATATTTGTATTTATTGTAAAAGGGAGGTGTGTGCTTTTTTCCCCCGGAGCGGATGAAAAGGAAAAACTCCCGATTCTTTGTATTTTATTAACTTGTTCTCTTTTTTGCCCTGTTAATTTATTGATTTAATTTATGTATTTATTGGATTGTATTTAAAGGTTTCTGGATCTTTTTCTAATATAGTTGGGGGGGTTGGGGGGGAGGTGGGATTGCTTTGAAGGCTTGTATCTGCATAGAGGGGCGTTCTTGAGTTGAAAACAAAGAGTTGAAGATGCCAAACCAAATGTTCAAAACCAAAACCAAACCAAGTGACTGTTGTAATGGGAGAGAGAGAGAGAGAACAAGAGCAGGGGAGAGGGGATTGGAGAAAATGGCCTATTTTAACCAAATTAAACTAAAACCACGTCGTCGACTGGGGGGCGAACATTCGGACAAAATGGCAGCTGTACAAGCTCACAAGATCTCACGATGTGACGTGTTATGTGAGATTATAGATGTAGAGGGGGAAAAGGAGGGGGCCTATAATTGGCTAAGTATTAATAACGTGTGTATATTTTATAACAAAAAGGTCTTTAGATATACAGTATGTACTGTAGAAAAACCTTGATAGCACCCTGGAGTGAGTTTTACTTTCATATCAGCAAAAGAATACGTGAGAGTATGAGTCATAAAAAAGGTATTTATTTAATTGCGGAACAGACCTCAGTGCCACAGTACTAAATAATTTAAATTCATAGGTCGAATCAAATTACTTTAAGTGAATTATCAATCAGAGAAAGCTATTAATTTGATCCATTCCTGGGACTTGCAAGATCTTTGTGGGTGTTTTCTTCCTCGCCGGCACTTAACAACACACACACATAATCATACATTACGTGTATGCCAAACCAGACTGGTATGTCATGCAGGTAAATCACATTATTTTCAAACCCTGACCTAAGGTTTATTTTTCATTAGAAAAAACGGAATTTTGTTCAAGATTAACATAATGAACCCTATAGCGTCCCTATTCTGGAGGCAAATTTTCTGTGAAAATAGATCTACGAGCTCACAATGCGCTGCAATGTGAGATTGTAGATCTATTTTCAGCAAAGATATTTAATATAGAGGGGGAATATATATAGATCTGCGAATGGCAAGAAACCGCTCCATTCCCATTGAAAAGCAGTGGCAGAATCCACCCTCATAGGTAGAAGTAAACTTAAGTGTGACCGTATCCTAGGAATAAAAATCTCTCGTTTGTACCCAGCTAATTTCCTCCATTCACATTTCCCTACTTGTCTCTCTCAACCTCTCTGATTTGCCCTGTCTCACTCCAGATGGAGGCCTTTACTCATACCTCTGATGACAAACCAAATAGACATTCAAGCTTTATTAATAATAATGATAAAAAACTAAGACGTGACTTGTCTGTACTCAGGAGTGCGGGATCTGAAAGTGGCCCTGACGAGTTAGTATGATGGACTAGTCCTAGTACAACAAAGAAGTTCTTGTCTAACGCTTTTAAGAACCGGTTGTTTATAAGGCTTTAACCTCAGAATACACTATCACTCCTCTCCTCTGTACTGTGTTCCTCCTTTTCCTTTTTAATGACGGTGTTGTGAGGACTTTTGAGGTGTTAACTGTGGATATAGAAATATTTTGGAGAGAGGAGTGTGTGTGTACTGAATAACCACTGTTGTTGGACAAAACAATATGTAACTTTTATTTTATGTATTTTTGGCTGAGTGAGTTTCATGACCCTTGGTCCTGTGAAACCTGTTACTGTTTATGTTTTATTTTTATGAGCATTTGTCATCCGACATCGGTGCGACAGTTCTGTATGTGTGCCTGTGTAATGTTTATCTGTGGTGCACCAAGAATGATACCAAAGCTAAAGCCACCACAGTGAGACGCTACACACACAAACACAAACACAACGCAACACAGTGTCTCACTTGTATATAATGTTCAGGATTCTTGATAGGGACTCTATTTTCACCACTTGTCAATATACCGAAAGACTGTCCAGGGGTGCGAGAAGAGCCCCTTCAGACAAAGACGCTGTGACAGTCTCCTTCTGTAGTATTTCTGTGGCTGTGAATGTTTACTTCTTCTAATAACGGACAACTTTGATCCTTCATTTCTCAAAGTCAAAACGGCAAACATGAGAGACGCTTTACGTTGGCCTTGGGAACACAAAAACATGACCGTCTGACACACCGCGCTGAATCGCAAATGGATAGAAGGGAGGGGGGGGGGAAGAAACACAGAGAGAATATCGGTGGATTTTATTTGCCCTATATCACTATTATTATTGTTACTATTATTTATTTGGGGAGAATAAAAATAAAAGCTTTCCTTTCTATTTTTTCTACAATGCAGCTTAAATCCAAAGGTTGATAAAGAGGACGGCAAAGAAAATAGATTCTACTGAAGGGAAAAAGGTAAAAACCTCAATAGTTAAAACCAAAGAGCTCCACTGTATCTCCTCACACTGACGTTTAATTTTCTTCATGTCATACAACTCCCACATTGTTTTACAATGGTGTGTGTGTGTGTGTTTGTATACTATGTGTGTGTATATATACAGTATATATATATATATACATATACACAGTACACACACACACACACCAAAAGTTCTCTTTTATATAGCCTACCGATGATGAACTAAAAAAAAGAAAAACACTGCTTTGTGAACTTTAGTCTCTGTTTAATCTGTTTTATGGGTCTTCTTTTTGGTTTTAAAGTTTTGATTCCAGTAGCCTATGCTGTTTTTGACCTCAAGGCGCTCTCTCGCTCTCTCTTGCTCTGTTGAGTTGATAAGATAAAAACAGATTCTGTTTTTAGTTTCTTTTTAACTGTTTGGGTTCTTTAAAGTGTTCTCTACTGTTCCCTTACTCATCGCTATCTGTGTGCCTGTTGTTTTGGGGACCGGGGAAAGGGGAACAAAGCTGAACCAGTAAGTGTTAGGAATAAAGTGCGAATGTAGACCAAGTTCTTCTCCCGTGTCTTTCTTTCAAAAAATCCAGTGTCTCTTCCGAATATGTGAGTGATCACCAGGCTCAGGGGTGTCGCACCAAATATTGGGCCCTGGATACAAGGATTCACTGCGGGCCCCCCATGAATGTTCTTCATAGGGGGATGGTTTAACCCATTTAGACTGTGAACGCATTATTACGCATTATGTTGTGCTTTAATTGAAAAATAGCAGATATACAAGCTCACAGCGTGGCACAGAGTGCCGCGCTGCGAGCTTTTAGATCTGCTATTTTTGAAAAATCATGAAAATTTGTCTGAATATTTCAAATCCTTCAAAGGTTTTTCGAAAAAACGGTTTCTATGTCAGTGGTGCTCAAACTTTTTCATGGCAAGGACCCCCAAAATGATATGTATTTGGCCATGGACCCCCATCTCAAAATATTTAGTTCCAGGGAACCCCCGGAAGCAAAATTTGAGTACAAATGTCCATTTAGAAAATACATATATTCAAAGATTTGCACACATTTTCACGACTTTTCAGCTGTGAGCTTGTATATCTGCTAAGCCTTCAATAGCTAAAGTATAAAATAATTAAGGACCCCTCCACCTTGGGCCCTATTAACTCAGTCCCACTTTTCCCCCCCTTGTGACGCCCCTGGTTGTCACCATTATGTCAACCATGTAATGTTACGAATGCATTGAAGTGAACCAGGTGTGGGATTACAGAGATTACTCTGTTGCATTGTGGGTGGCACCACCGTAGCAGTAGCACACTGTTTTGGAAAATGGACTTCCCTCTCCTTCCTTCAACTCACACTTTCCCCTCGCTCAGTCTCTCCCCTCGCAAAGGAAAGACTCATATTTTTAGCAACCCATGAGGTCAACGAATGTGTGTTTCAGTCACACCCAATCCACTCGAATGGAAAACACTTCTAGAATAGGGTCACTCTGTCTGTAGCGCGTATTAATTCTGACTCGAATATCACTCCCAGACGTCTTGGTTTGTTGGGAACTGCCAAGCCTCTAACTGGAGGGACTAATCAAGTTTGGGCTTTTCAAAATGTTATTTATGAGACGTGTTCTGGTTTCTGACATCACCACAGCGACCAAACCGACCCCCTGAAGTCACCATGTGTTGCACCACTTTTTTAATCATGCGAGAGAGCATAAATCACACCAATCTCCCATGGAAATCAAGCCAGGATATAAATTAAAAAATACCCATGCACTGCTTGCTGGCCAACATCGGTGGTAGTGCGTGCTGGAGCATGGGGAGAGAACCGTTCCCTTGACTCATGGCACAGTGAGGCCACCCGCATGAAACGCTCTCCATTAAATAGAGATCCTTTAACCCACTGGTTCCCAAACAGTGGGTCACAGACCAATTTTTTATGGGTAAAAATCGTATTTTCCTACAAAAAATACAAATAATATGTATTTCCAAAGATGGAAAACGTTTTGAAATATGTAATTTTATATTAGAAATAAAGTTAATTGAAGAATTGTATGCATTTTCAAAGAAACAAACAAACAAACACATCTAATAAGAAATTCCATAAATAAAATATAATAATGATTAAGAAAATAGTGTTGTGTGCTTTTAGATCGGCTATTTTCACTAGTTTGGGTCCTGGGCAATTGTCTAATTTAACTTTTGGGTCATCATGGGCTGCAAAGTTTGGGAACCTCTGCTTTAACCCATTAAGACATGCAGACTATTCTACAAACGAATTCCCATTTTTTCCCTTTTTTTTTATAGATGTACATGGCACGAAGTGACGCATTGTGAGCATGTGCTTGTGTTCTGGATTAATTCAATGAAATGTTGGCTTGATGCGCTGCTGTCTCCATAAATGTGCCCAAAATAACAGATGTATAAGCTGTCATACGCCATGGCGCAGTGCATTGATAGCTTGTAAGTCTGTTTTTTCTTTTTTTGGTGTGGCACATCTATAGGATCTCGGAAGCAAAGAAAGACACCACAGTTTGATTCAGTCGTAGCTTGGTCAAATATGAAGCGATTTTTTTTAGGGCTTTTATGCCTTTATTTGACAGGAAATGGGGGGACAGATGGGGAGTGACATGCGCCAAAGGTCGTCTGGATCGGGAATCGAACCGTTGACGCCGTCAGGCATCAATGCTTATGTGGCAATGCTTAAGTGGTATGCACCTGGACCATTAGGCGATTTTTTAAATTAAAATATCTCCATATTCCTTGGAAAGTCCACTTCCATGGCCCATGACTGTATTGTGTCCCTATTAAATATGTACATATTTAAATGTTGGCTATTTGAAAATAGCCGTTCTACAAGCTCGCCAGTGAGGCGATCCAGTCCAAAGTGAAAATTTCCCGACCTTGATTCTCAAAGCTCTGAGCTTTGATTGGCTTTATATAAACCCATATTTGATAGATATAACTATCACTTACAGTTACTGATTATAGAGAATGTTATATAATTGAAATCAGGTCTTTATATCCTGCGCAATGAAGAATTCATCAAACTGACAGAGTGAATGGCATGCATGACACGCATCATCTTATATAAACAGAATTGATGCGAGGAACTGACACTGACACTTCTGCTAGGAAAAATAATAAATCACTGAGATGTGTGGATAATTAGGGCAGAAGGAGACAACTGAATGTTGTGTCGGTGGTCATTGTGCACCCATGGCCATGGCGACTCCGGTGTCCATCGGCAGCGCACACTAACAAAGTGGCATAGCGGGTGGTTTTAGGATCCTATACACTTTCCGAAAATCTGTGTTGCCAAAATACCAATTTTAGGGAAATGGCAACAACACGAACGTGGCCACACATCACAAATAATGGACTCTGCAAAATGGGCAGCAGGTATAGCGTCCCCAAAATACCATTTAGGGATAGAGCAAGTTGCCTTGCCCGCATTTCGCGGGTATAGGGTGAGGATAAGGGGTAACGGGTGGCACACTATAGACCCCATTGTTCTAAATCCTAAGAGTTTTTTTGAAAAACATATGCAGCCAGCTATATTTTCGTCCATGCCTTACCCCTTATCCCTAAACCTTTTTTTAATACTATTTACTATCTTTATTATACAATTGAGCAAAAGCCGCATCCCACTTCCAAGCCCATTCACGCCCACTCTGCATCCACTCCAACTCAACTTCAACTCAACGGTAGGTAGAACGTACGGAAAAATACCGCCCACCTCTATGCCGATTCGCTAACCGGCCCATTCACTGCAGCCGAGAACACAGCCTGCCCTGCAACGCATCCTGCTCCCCCCTCCCCCTTCCCCCCTCCTCACACACTCAGTCACTCTGAGCTCTCGATAGAGAGAGGCTCAACTAAAGCTGCCTGAAAAAAAAGTTGTTTAAACAGCTTGGAAACCATTCGCTGCCACTGGATTAATAACTGATCATCAATACATCTCAAATAGGGATCTACTACCTTTGGATGTTCAATTGGAGAGGACAACAGCAACACATTGAAATCCACGTTTTTAGGCTCCAACCGCTTGCATTAGATCCAGAGAAATGCGATGCGATGCGTGATCATTTGTCTTCTCTTCAACACTGCGCATATAGCTATCCTAGGCTGTGTAACGTTAGGTTAACGAGCTCGTTGACCCTCATTTGACATAGCCAATCGGCACAGTCTGGCTTGTGCTGCGTGTGTCAACTGAATGCATTAGCCCAGATATCAAGTAATCATGATCTCCCACTCATGCTAAAATGACTTTAAGTTCCACTTCTCCCCAAAATGTATTTTCCATCATGAATGACAAGCCTATACTATTGTTGCATTTAGGCTCTTTATTAAACTATAAGCCTGTGTTTTATTGCTACACAATAATGGTAAATAAAGTAGCTTACTCTAAAATAATCCATCCATCCATCCATCTTCAACCGCTTATCCAGCATCGGGTCACTGGGGTAACAGTTCCAACTGAGATTTCTAGAGTTCCTTAATAATAATAATTAAAATAAACAATACTAATGATTATAATTGCGACCGTCAGGTCGCAGTTACTATGAAAACCTCCACCGCCTGTCTGTCCGTCAGTCTGTTTGTCTGTCACGTCACATCACACTTTTTTGGCCCTATCCATGTGAAATTTTCCACACACAATCCTTGTCTGCCAATCCACAACCTCCACCCTTCCAGGGACCCCCGCAGCTCCAGGGACCCCCGCCAAATTTTTTAAAACACATTTTTGAATACTGCTCCTACAGTTTTTGCCCTAAAATCACACAAATCGCTACACAGTATGTCTACACTTATCTCATCGACATGGATCTGTCCCATATAGCGCCACCATCAGGTCGATTTTTTAACACATTTTTGGACCTAAAATCACGCTGCGACCTGACGGTCGCTTATCATACATTCATAAATACATACAGTACATACTGTATAAATGTATCCGCCTTATTCCACCTTTATCTATACATTTCCACAACAATATACAGACAGAAATGGCATATTTTGGACATAGTTCGATTCGTGATTAATCATGATTAATTAATTTTTAAGCTGTGATTAATCTGATTAAAAATGTTAATCATTTGACAGCCCTAAGATGGATACATAGATAAAGATAAAGATTGGAATCTCGGAATCTCCATATCAGTTGCATCACTAACAATAATTAAAAACTAACAATAGTCATAATAATAATAATATCTGGAATTTACATAATACTTTTACAGTTCACTACAGTAAGGCACAGAACAGTACCATAAAGTACAGTACACTACCATACAGTACAGTACAGAAGATACAGTACACTACAGTACAGTAAGGTACAGCACAATACAGTACAGTAAGGTACAGTACACTACAGCACAGTAAGGTACAGTACAGAACAGTACAGTAGATACAGTAAGGTACAGTACAATACAGCACAGTAAGATACAGTACACTACAATACAGTAAGGTACAGTACAATACAGTGCAGTAAGGTACAGCACAGTAAGGTACAGTAAGGTACAGTACAGTACAGTGCAGTAAGGTACAGGACAGTACAATACAATAAGGTACAGTACAGTAAGGTACAGTACAGCACAGTAAGGTACAGTACAGTGCAGTACACTACAGTAAAGAAGCGGGGGTGGACTCTAGATGTGAGCGGCCGAAGGGCCGCAAACCTCTAGTCTTTTTACAAAATAGCTGATCTACATTGACACGTGGCTTTAGTTGTAGATCATTGATTATAATTACATCTAACGATGCTTCTCCTCCATTCACGTTTGGTGAATGTAGCCTTGGCCAGGAAAATTTGATGTCTTCAGGTGGTAACCATCGATCATAGGTGGTGTTTCGACCCGCAAACCACAACACCCTCCTGATGGCCGGGTCGGCAGTGGTGGCCAAATCACTGCCCATCTCCTCCTCCTGACCAAGGCTAAACTCCCCTCTCCTGCTCTATTTGTTTTTTCCCAACAAGAGGCTTCTCTGGGGAGGTATTGGGTGGGTCCCTCCTGAGGTCTTGAGGTGACACAGGTGCGTAGAGTTCTCCAGTACTGTGGGGTTATTCCTGCCTGGAGTTCTCCTTCGTCTCACCAACTCACCAACCAAGTTGTGCGCTGCACCTGTGACCCCTCTTCTCCACACTTGGTCCTGGCTTGATGTATTTTTACCTTTTGTGTTCCTGCAGATGTTCTCGCAGTGACACTTTACTTCCAATTTCTCCCCAGCTGATGTTGTTTAGGTGAGCCATCTCGTTAGCTGTGATTAGTTAAGGGCTGTTACCGTTATGTTTGTATTGTTGAGTCTCACATACTCCCCCCCTCTCGGGAGACTCTGAGGGTATCTGAATAAATGTCTGTAGCTTGAGTTGGTGCCCTCTCGCGAGTGCTGTGCATGAGGTTGCTAACCTCATACACCCACGCCAGGCTCTTCCTGGTGGTCATCTGTCTCTCCAGCGTCACCAATCTTCCTCGGTTTCCATCCAGACTTTCCTGGAAGTCACTGGTTGCCCAGAGTTCTATGATTATAATTACATCTAACGATGCTTCTCCTCCATTCACGTTTGGTGAATGTAGCCTTGGCCAGGAAAATTTGATGTCTTCAGGTGGTAACCATCGATCATAGGTGGTGTTTCGACCCTGCTCTCAGGGAGAAAAACAACACCCCGCAGGTGTCCAGTGACAGCCGACTCCATCGCTTCCCAGCTCCTAAAAAATGGCCGCTTTCCTGGGGCAGACAAACACTTCACAAGACTGACATCGTGTGAGGTATCATCTCTCTCCAGGGCAGCTAGCGTTGATGCTAATCTTTCGGGAGATTTCACGACAGCCGAACTAAGGGCAGCAATGAAAAAACTGAAGCCGGGCAAGTCACCAGGTCGAGACAATATCCATCCAGAGTTTGTCATACACCAAAGTGAAAGAACATCTCACTGGCTTTGCTCGTTCCTTTCATCATGCTTCCAAAGGTCCAAGATCCCAAAGACCTGGCGCCGTGCCTCCGTCATAGCCTTGCCAAAGCCAAACAAACCCCCCGAAGACCCGAAGTCCTATAGGCCCATCTCCCTGTTATGTGTCCCATACAAGATCCTGGAGAGGCTTATACACAGCCGCATCGAGCCAGTGGTGGACACACAACTCCCCCCGGAACAAGCCGGCTTTCGCAGAGGCCGGTCAACAGTGGACCAGGTTACGCTACTCACTCAGGACATCGAGGACAGCTTTCAGGACAACGAGAAAGCCGGAGTAGTATTCCTGGACCTGACAGCCGCCTACGACACTGTGTGGCACCGTGGACTACACCTCAAACTGCTGAGGACAATCCCGGACCGGCATATGGTGAGGTTCATCATGGAGATGATATCCAACCGGAGCTTCATCCTACAGACCAGTGATGGCCAAACCAGCAGGCTCAGAAGGCTGAAGAACGGTGTCCCGCAAGGCTCCGTCCTTTCACCTATGTTGTTTAACATATACATTCATGACCTGCCAGATACAACATCCACCAAGTACGGCTATGCGGACGACCTGGCCATCATGCTTCGACGACCAACATGGAAGGCGATGGAAGATGGCCTCAACCGAGACATGGGCATCCTGGCAAACTACCTCCAGAAGTGGCATCTTCAGCTCAGCATGGGCAAAACAGTGTCTGCAGCTTACCACCTCTACAACCGGGAAGCAAGAAGGGAACTGGATGTGCATGTCGGCAACCACCGCCTGGAGTTCCAGCAAGCCCCCAAGTACCTCGGCGTATGCTTGGACCGAACACTCTCCTACAAGCAACATCTGGATGAAGTGAAGGCCAAAACAACAGCAAGGGTCTCGCTCATCCGACGCCTAGCAGGTTCAACTTGGGGAGCTTTCCCCCAGACCCTACGCATATCCACGCAAGCCCTGGTCCTGCCCGTAGCAGAATACTGCGCCCCTGTCTGGAGCAGAAGTCCCCATGTCAACAAGGTCGACACTGTCATCAACAGCGCCCTCCGGACAGTAACTGGTTGTCTGAAACCCACCCCTGTGTCCTACCTGCCAGTCCTGGCTGGAATCGCCCCAGCCAGTCTCCGACGGGATGCGGCTACCCTCGCCCTGGCAAGAAAAGCCCAGAAGTATGACTGGCACATCCTGCACAAAGCCACAACAACACCGGCCCCACCAGGCAGGCTCAAGTCTCGCCATCCCTACAACAAGGCAGCACAAGATATGCTACAGTCTATCCCTGAGGACTTGTCCAGAGACGCCTGGCTGGCAGCATCCTGGAAACGTTCATGGGAGACAACTGGGCCCTCCCGTATGCAGCGATACATCCAGGACCCAGGAGGTGGTGTAAAAGGAGAAGATATGCCACGACACCTATGGACCTCGCTGAACCGTCTGCGCACTGGAGTCGGGCGCTTCAAGTCTTCTATGAAGAAGTGGGGCCTAACGGACAGTGCGGCATGCGAGTGTGGCGAGCCTGAACAGACTGCCGAGCACATAATCACCGGCTGCCCCCTATACAGCCCACCCTCAGAAGCTGGTCTTTTCGATTTAGGACCAGAGACGAGGGCGTGGCTGCAGGACACTGAGTTGGCCATCTGATGATACACGAAAGAAGAAGAAGACCCGCAAACCACAACACCCTCCTGATGGCCGGGTCGGCAGTGGTGGCCAAATCACTGCCCATCTCCTCCTCCTGACCAAGGCTAAACTCCCCTCTCCTGCTCTATTTGTTTTTTCCCAACAAGAGGCTTCTCTGGGGAGGTATTGGGTGGGTCCCTCCTGAGGTCTTGAGGTGACACAGGTGCGTAGAGTTCTCCAGTACTGTGGGGTTATTCCTGCCTGGAGTTCTCCTTCGTCTCACCAACTCACCAACCAAGTTGTGCGCTGCACCTGTGACCCCTCTTCACTATTTGAACAATTTAAAAATGTTGAAAAATAGTTAAAAAAAGGCAAAGAAGTTTAGGGATAAGGGGTAAGGCATGGACAAAAAATAGGACCCATGATGTTATATATATATATATATATATATATATATATATATATATATATATACTGTGTATATACTGTATCTAAAAGCTGCTTTCCTGGTTTTAATGTCAAGGACCCTCTTAACACAGAAAGTTACAGAGTAGACCAGCAAGGGTTTACTTGGAAGTGGAACCCTTCAAGGAACATGCAGGATCCATGCAGTACAACATATTACAACTTCACCATCTCAGAAATAGTTCATAGTTTAAAAAGCCAGTCAGTCATAGCTCTTCCAATCAGAACACTGAGTGCAAATGATGAAAGTATTTTGCTAAGCAGGTGCATATATACATATGGCATAATATTGTGTTAATTTTCTTCTTTAATCTATCTATAAATGCGACAAATCTCTGTCTGCGTGTCTGTATGTAATCCGCGTATCTCGAGAACCGTTCGTCCCACCGGCTTCAGATTCGGCACGCGCGTTCCACGCCGCGGAGTGCAGTGCTGGGCCTCGACCCGACCCGATGCGCGGTTTTCCGAAACCGGCGCAAAACGTTCGGAATCTCCTTATGTGGAGCTGATTGTTGACATCAGGCTGTTCCGGAGGAAATCGGCGCAAGCGCTGACTCATTGTGACATCACTTCATAAAAGGCTCTGACATCACGTACGCCACATGAGTCAACAAAAATGCCATGGTTACGTATTGAATGTCATCAGTATGACGTGTTCTGATGTTCATATATGGGCATAAATGGACACAGGCAAACATATGGTCAAAACGGCTCTTATGACAACGGATATAATGGGGTTTGCATTAAAGGGTAGGTAGGGCATTCACAGAGATCTCCATATATGGGCATAAAATGGATGCCTGTATGCGGAGCTGATTTCTGACATCAGAGTTTTCTGGAACCGGTACTGTGTCCTGCAGAGATCTCCATATATGGGCATAAGTGGACAAAGGCAAACAGATGGTCAAAACGGGTCCTATGGGCATAAGTGGACAAAGGCAAACAGATGGTCAAAACGGGTCCTATGACAACAGTTATAATGGGGTTTGCATTAAAGGGTGGGGCATTCATTCCCTATTTCAAATTCGGCGTGCGTGTTCCCCGCAGCAGCAGGTAGTGGTAGTTCACTGTGTCTGCAACACAGTCGGAGGCACAGACAGATACAGATATCTCCATAATGGGCATAAAGGGACACAGACAAACAGATACAGAGATCTCCATATATGGGCATAAAATGGATGCAGACAGACAGATACAGATATCTACATATATGAGAATAAATGGACACAGGCAAACAGATGGTCAAAACGGGTCCTACAGAGATCTCCATATATGGGCATAAATGGACACACGCAAACAGATGGTCAAAATGGATCCTATGACAACAGGTATA
Source organism: Nannobrachium achirus (assembly GCF_963921795.1). Classification (NCBI taxonomy): domain Eukaryota; kingdom Metazoa; phylum Chordata; class Actinopteri; order Myctophiformes; family Myctophidae; genus Nannobrachium; species Nannobrachium achirus. The sequence goes on along the minus strand of NC_137819.1, from coordinate 37,028,258 downwards.
ATGGGGGTTGCATTAAAGGGTGGGGCATTCATTCCCTATTTACATTGTTCCCGAGTTGCCAGGGCGCCGACTAGACGCTTGGCCGCCCAAAGGGCGGCCGAGCTTCTCGTATATTAAAACATGTTTAACTTTCATATATTCTAGATACATATACATTGCGCATGCAGTGTAATATTCCAAACCTTTTTTGTTTCAATTTAGATTTTTATGGCATATACAGCGCATGAAAATCAAACATCAATGTAATATTCCAAACCTTTTTTGTTTCAATTTAGATTTTTATGGCATATACAGCGCATGAAAATCAAACATCAATATCTCAAAATATAATAATATTACACAAGACCACTCAAAACAAGGATTTATAATACAGAAATGTCAACTTTCTGAAGTCGGAGTTGCTTGAAGTCCAGTGTGAAGTTTCAGCATTCAGTAATGATTTGGGGTGCTATGGCATCTGCTTTTTTACACAATGTAATTCTGTTTGATGCAATATGTCTCGTTTTGTGTGAGTCCATTCATCTCCAAAATATAGCCTTAACTCTTTTATAAACGTCTCAGTTAGTGTGCTTTTGATCTGACGACATGGCACGGTGATTAACTGTAATATTATTTCTGGTGGTAGTAGCAGAGCTGTGCATTAATGTTTCCTGCAGGCTACTGATGATATGTAATTTTCATGTGTTGAGTGAAGGTGTCCAAGGAAAGCTATATCGTATGTGGGTGGCCTGTGTGTGTGTGTGTGTGTGTGTGTGTGTGTGTGTGTGTGTGTGTGTGTGTGTGTGTGTGTGTGTGTGTGTGTGTGTGTGTGTGTGTGTGTGTGTGTGTGTGTGTGTGTGTGTGTGTGTGTGTGCTTCACTTGCGAGCATGTGCATGTGCGCGTGCATGTCTGTGTGTGTGTGGGCCTATACACACTTCCAGTCAGTCCTGGCCCAGTCGCTCCCCTCTTCTGGGAACTCTTGTTTTTTCCTCACACATCTTCACCCACATGTCCCTCAGGAGGGACACACACACACACACACACACACACACACACACACACACACACACACACACACACACACACACACTCTCACACTCACACTCACACTCACACTCACACTCACACTCTCTCTCTCTCTCTCTCTCTCTCTCTCTCTCTGAATGCTGACAGAAGGGCAGTAGGCTACAGTTGAGTGTGCTTAAGAAGTCAGACGCATGTCTGTGTTCAATTGTGTAACCTCTAATCTTTCTTACAGTATATATAAAACACATGCTCACATGATACAGACGCACAGACAAAGCGAGAACACAGCCTTATGCTTAATTGATAGGCTGCTAGGCCAATAAGGCCATACATGGGCAACTGGCGGCCAGGAGGCCACACTCACTTTATGCAGCCAGCAGGTTGATTTCAGAATACTATTAGATATTATTGATTTCAGCTGTTACAATTCCAAACATGCAAACCGCTTTAATTACTTCAGTCTATAGGCTAGTAGCTTAGTATTAAAATGTTATTGTCTTTTATTGTCCAATGTGTTTGTATTTAAGTTCATAAAGTGAACATAAGTGAATGTGAAATTAAATAAAATTGCTGCTTTTCATGAATCCAATTCAAAATGAGCAAAAATAGCAGATCTACAACATGTTTTGCTTGTAGATCAACAAGGTTTTTAGCTTGTAGACATAAAATGACGAAGTAGGCCTAGGGCATTAATTTATGGAAAAAAGGTTAAAATACAGTCATAAGAGGTTTCTGCCTGACAGTATGCAATGTGGCCCTCTAAAGTGAGTGTGGAAATATAGTGGCCCTCTCCATCATCAACGTTTCCCACGCCTGGGCAAGGCCTAATATATTCTCCTATCATACAAGGCATCGTGACCTTAGATTGCCAATTTTCAAGTCGTGCAAAACTAAACTGGTGCACTGTGATGATGAAGTATAGGCCTAAAACTCGATGCATATAGCTCTACATGCTTACACTACACACTCACTCACTCCTCTTTCATGCTCAGCTACCATGAATGAATAACCTCTCTGTTCACACCTTGACACACTCCCCCGCATGCCAGATGTGAATGAAAAGCATGCCAAAGACTCCTTGGAAACCAAAATGAAATACCTTGTCACCGTAAACATTCCAAAAAGTCATCTTGGTCCATTTTGAGCACAGGTGAACGGAGCAGCACATCCTCAGGAATGTCTACAGCGAATATAGTAAATAGCAACTTTTCCCAAAATACTTGAAGAATTTCACAACACACCAGAACCCTCTTAGGTTAGGTTTACCAGCACTCCTGATAATCATTGATTTTGAGGTAATATTATCTAAAAGTGGATTGAGGATCTGCAGTTGCTCGCTATCACCACTAGGTGGACCCCTTCACTAAACTCTATTATGAGGTCACATACTGTAGTGTAGTCACAGTGGGAGCTGCAAACCAGCCATTAGATTAGGAGTTATGGACAGGGGGACTTTTAATGTTTTTCAAATTGGGAATTTCATCCACACCCACTCCATCCACAGCTATCATACTACAAGCCATTGGTTTTCAACCAGTGGTCCTGGGACCACCAGTGGTCCTTGAGGGGGTTCCAGGTGGTCCCTATAGCTAAATGATGGGTAACCAAATGGACCCTTATAGATCTTTAACTCTCAAGAGTAAAATTATTGTTAAACATTACATTTTATCTACTACTGCATTACTTCATTTACAAGAAGGCTACACAATTAGAGAATGTAGAAGAATTGTTATTTAGATCGACGTTTTGCCTGTTCTCTCCTATCCTACCAACATCAGTACAGCATGGAAAAGTGGACAAAATCTTTATTCAACGATAACAAAATATTTTAAGATGTTGGTCAGAGAGGCTAAATCTCATCAAATGGTGGTCCGTGGCTCAAATGCCCAATAAATAATGGACCTTGTCTTGATGTGAAAGAGGTTGCTATAATACCAACACGGGCAAGCTATTGGTCTTGATATAGACAAGGGGTGCATCACCTAATCAAATTCATCGAAAAACAATAGATTACACACACACACACACACACACACACACACACACACACACACTCGCTCTCGCTCTCTCTTCGTCTCTTCCTCAAATAAATAATTTAAATAATCTTTAAACAAAAACAAAAAAAGAAGAAAGAAAGTAAAGGTCTTTAATGTTCAAACAACAAAACGCAGATCCCTGAAGGCTTCACTGCCTGCTGTTTGAAAAGGTGAACTAGGAACCTAAACGAACCCATGTGGGATCAAGCAGGTGGGTGTGAGAGTGTTTTAACAGTGTTTTAATGAGGGACTTCTGAAAAAGTTTGAGATCTTGGCTTATAAGTAGCCTGCACAAGAGAGCCAATTTAACTTGAGTCGAGTGTAAAAATAGACCTGCAGGATCCAGACCATATTGCGGCTTACAGGTACATTTTGACATTACCCAGTACATAATGACACTCAGATTCTCACAGCACAGAGGTTGGTCAAACCTTATAATCTCAAGAGACCTCCAGTTTGATATGCATTTGGCCAGGGTCTTCAATGTTTTTTAAGCCCCCTTCGCTGAGAGAGCGAGAGATGATGCAGGGGAGGGGACATACATTGTATAAAATTGTGTTGCAGTTTAAACTTTTTCGTATGCATTTCATATAGCTTCATAGACTTGTTTGACAGCACTATATCATCAGTAGTAATCAGTCATGTTAGATCCATGTTATTGTGTATTTTCAGACAATACCAATACCAAGTAAACTTGACCTTTCTCTCACACCAAACCTCTCTGATGAAAATAGTTGAACTACTAGCTCACCTTGTGAGCTTGGAGATCTGCTATTTTTGGGCAAAGTTCTCCTCAGAATAGGGATGCCATAGGGTTCAAGTGGTTAATATAAAAGAAAATATCCTATCACACAAAAATGTGGTGGCCACCCTGTACTAACTCTGAGGGGAGACATGCATTAGCCCACAGGCCGCCACTTTTTATATGATTCTGATCTGTGAAACACTGTGAAATCTATCCAAAAATATATAAGATGTGCAAGGATGTTAAGCATACTATGAACCTTAAACATACAGTATTGACATCTAGTTCAGGGACACAAGAATGCAAGTAAATGTTTTTAAGAACAAATTATTTTTGGGAGCAAATTATTAGAGGCAAAGAAGCTACAAACAAAGCTTTTAAAGGCAACAACACACAACACTTATGTGACACTTTGAGGGGGATAACTGATCTGTCAACCACTCAGAAAGCATTAGTGACAGAACTGAACATGTTTTGTCTAGGTTGGAGGGAATCATTCTGATAATGTTAACAGCCTTCAGGCTTCAGTCAGTTGTACCTGTGCAGTCAGAGAGAATTGATGTTGCTGTTCAGCAAGTGAAGAGCACTTTTAAACATTTCAATCAGACGAAGGCCACAGACAGGACCAGATAATCTCATTTGTTTAGAAAACATCTGCAGCTGAGCTTGTGCCTGCATGTGCAACCTACTTTCCAGCGCACTCACATGATTCCTGAAATGTGGACCTTGAATATAGTACCTCCTACAAAGAAAGAATGTCAGGCAGGGGTTCCCAAACTCTCCATGCCAAGGACCCCCAAATAACCTGGCTGGTCCCCCCTAATAAAAAAAAAAGAAAGAAAACAAAATACTCTCCTTTCCAATTGGAACCCCAGGCGCCCCCACTTTGAAAACCTGTTCAGCACACACATTTCCTGAAATGTGGCTCGACCTTACACAGCGTTGTTGTCAGGGTGGAAACTTTGTATGTATTTATCATTTTAAAAACGATTTAAAATAGTGAAAATAGACAATCTACAAGCACACAACGCCTCGCACCGTGTATCTGCTATTGTAGATTTGTTTTTAGTTTTTCACTAGTTTTGTGCAACGGTCTTATATGATGAGGCAGGGCTTTCATTTATGAAAAAACTTGGAGATACAAGGTTTCTGCCGGACAGTGACAATAGTAGGCTGCTACCTCTTCCAATGAAAGCATGTCTTAAAGAACCCAATGATTATTGTCCTGTAACTGTCATAATTATCCAAAATTACAAATAGGCCTACTCAAGTAAAGTGCAGTTATTCAAAACATTGACTTTACATTACAGTAAATCATGTGCTTTGTTACTGTCCACCATTGGCTGCTAACAGTGGAAATTGAATGTGTCTGATTAAAATTAAAATTAACATTACTACTCACTCACTCAATCAGATGAAGGTCAGCTTGCGTTTGAAACGTCTTTGCCAGTAAAATCTCTGGCTGAATCGTGTGTTCAATGCTGATGTCTAAATGGCAATGCTACAATATTTAGTTATAGCCCAGCAGATTGATGGTTCAATCGTTCACTTTGTGATACAAGCGTGAGACTTGGTACATATACTCTTCAAAAATAGCGCTGGCCACTCAAAATTCCAAGATGGCGGCCCCCAAAATCCAAGATGTCCGCCCAAAAATGTTGTTTTTCCTTTATAACTTGAATTGCATTCATTTTAAGACCCATAAATGTATTGAGGTTGAATATAAAGATGGGCATTGCGGATGTTTTGGTACCAAGTACATGTCTGTATCTATTATGGTTCTTGAGATACAGCATATACTCAGAGCAGATTAATGGCTAATTTCATACGAATCGTTCATTTGTAATGCAAGCATGAAATTTGGTACAATTACTCTCTAAGGGCCACTCTTATGGAAAAAGGCGCTGGCCACTCAAAATTCCAAGATGGTGACCTTTTTTTTCAAAATGGAAGCCACCTTTTCAGAGGAGATCTTGATATAATAAGAATAAGAATCGTTCACTTTGTGATACAAGGATGACATTTGGCACATTTACTCTGTAAGGGCCACTCTTATGGAAAAAGGTGCTGGCCACACAAAATTCCAATATGGCAGCCCCCAAAATCCAAGATGTCTTTCCAAAAATATTGTTTTTCCTTTATAACTCGAGTTGCATTCATTTTAAGACACATATATGTATTGAAGTTGAATATATGGATATTGCGGATGTTTTGGTACCAAGTACATGTCTGTATCTATTACGGTTCTTGAGATACAGCATATAGTCGGAGCAGATTAAAGGCAAATTTTGAAAAAGGAACAAATGATTCAGTGGCCAGTGCCTTTTGAGCGGTGGTCACACCGTCTCCATAGCGTGGCCGTGTGTGTAGGTATGTTTGTTTGTTTGTATGTGGGTGGGTGGGTCTGTCTGTCTGTATGTAGCCTCAAGCCTGTGTAGTACCTTTTCTGACCACACATGTTAAGGGAGGGGCGCTGTTTTCAGGCCAGGCCAGGCACACACACACGCGCGCGCGCGCACACACACACACACACACACACACACACAGGGGGGAAGGGGGGGGGGGAGCGGGGGGGGAAACCACCGCTCAGTTCACACGGGTGTGATTTTTTCATAAGAGTGGCCCTTACAGAGTAAATGTGCCAAATGTCATCCTTGTATCACAAAGTGAACGATTCTTATTCTTATTATATCAAGATCTCCTCTGAGAAGGTGGCTTCCATTTAAAAAAAAAATCACACCCGTGTGAAGTGGAGCTGTGTGTGTGTGTGTGTGTGTGTGTGTGTGTGTGTGTGTGTGTGTGTGTGTGTGTGTGTGTGTGTGTGTGTGTGTGTGTGTGTGTGTGTGTGTGTGTGTGTGTGGATCATGTGTACCGATTTTTGTGACATTTGAAGAAAATATGTAGGAAAAGGAGCAAAAAGTGTGTTGTGGAGAAAATTCAAGATGGCGGAAAATCTATCCTGGCGCAAATGGGCGTGGCCTATATGGGGAGATGCGTCTTGACCCAAGGAATCCAGGGAAAAAAGAATTTTAATTTTCCGATCTACGGTTCAAGAGTTACGGGGCAAAACGTAAAGTGGGCCGTTATAGCGCCACCATGAGGCCGAGTGATGTAATTATTTTTCGATTCATTCTTAAAATCATTATGAATCTCCTCTCCGAGGTTTGAAACTGTAGCTCCTATGGTTTACGAGAGAAAAATACTTGAAAGTGATTTCTTGCATTGTCCCATTATAAGTCAATGGGGACAATTAAGCGTCGTTTTTTGCCGATTACGTCGGCATGGTAAGGCGGATCGGAACGAAAGGCAGACAGACACACACACAGACCCACACAGCCACGTATAGGGAGCTGCACACAGCTCCAAAAAGGTCACCTTTTGGAGCTGTGTGAAACACAGGCTCCCTATACGTGGCTGTGTGGGTCTGTGTGTCTGTGTGTGTGTGTGTGTGTGTGTGTGTGTGTGTGTGTGTATGTAGCCTGACTTCGGCGCGTAACTAGTGCCGCACCATTTACGCCACTCGCGCAATATATACATCAAAATGTGCGGCTCGGCCGGGAATGGTGTTCTATTACCTTTCGTTCCGATCCGCCTTACCATGCCGACGTAATCGGCAAAAAACGACGCTTAATTGTCCCCATTGACTTATAATGGGACAATGCAAGAAATCACTTTCAAGTATTTTTCTCTCGTAAACCATAGGAGCTACAGTTTCAAACCTCGGAGAGGAGATTCATAATGATTTTAAGAATGAATCGAAAAATAATTACATCACTCGGCCTCATGGTGGCGCTATAACGGCCCACTTTACGTTTTGCCCCGTAACTCTTGAACCGTGGATCGGAAAATTAAAATTCTTTTTTCCCTGGATTCCTTGGGTCAAGACGCATCTCCCCATATAGGCCATTTGCGCCAGGATAGATTTTCCGCCATCTTGAATTTTCTCCAAAACACACTTTTTGCTCCTTTTCCTACATATTTTCTTCAAATGTCACAAAAAACGGTACACATGATCTACACACACACACACACACACACACACACACACACACACACACACACACACACACACACACACACACACACACACACACACACACACACACACAAACACACACACACACACACACACACAGCTCCACTTCACACGGGTGTGATTTATTTCTATAAGAGTGGCCCTTAGAGATATTTGTACCAAATGTCATGCTTGCATTACAAATGAACGATTCGTATGAAATTAGCCATTAACTCTACTACTGCCAGATTATTTATTTATTTATTGGGTCTGGTGCCATCAAAAAGCGGCTTACCTTTGCGACGTTATAGTAGATAGATAGACATTTTTTTTTTGAAGTGCCTGGTCTGCACTTTCGCAGACCAGGCAGCAGAGGGCGGCGTCATGCAAGAATTAATGTGAATTTGGCCAGCATGGCTTGCCATACATTGAGAGCAGTCTCTGGCCACAGAGCCTCAGGGCCAGAGAAAATCAACACGGAAGAGAATTGGTCTCCGTTGATGTTAACGCATAATGGATTTTTAAGACCATCACTGCGGACGATGTGATTACAGTACACGGCGGCGCGACCCCTCATCAGCTTACGGACATCAACAAGGTAAACGAACGAACGGCCGTATTGGCGCGGCGCGACCTCGAGAATTGGGGCGAACGGGAACGTCCAAAGCAGTATAATGCTGCGTTCAGATGGGCTCAGGCAAGCGGTAGACGGCAAACCGGAAGTCATTTTAGTGGACGGGAGTAGAACGGCAAACGGTACAGTTGTCCGGCAGTCGAAACCGGTGACGGTAAACGGCAGACATGCCGTTCAAAGTTAAATTAATTTATCTTTTTACCGTGGTACAGGACGGAATCTGGAACCGGATGTAACGTAGCTCCATCTCACGGGACAAATTCGAGCAGAGCGCCAACACACACAGAACACACAGCCAGCAGTAGCAGAGAGAGCAGCATGGAGCCACCTCAACCACCGCAGCGCGCGTTTTCATTTTGCGCGAGCGCTTTAAATAATTAATTAATGTTGCCGTACCGTTCCGTCGGGCATATTTTGTTCTACCTTGCCGTACCGTCCAGCAGGTGGTGCCGTTTGCCGTCTACCGCTTGCCTGAGCCCATCTGAACGCAGCATAAGAGTTAATCTGCTCTGACTATATACTGTATCTCAATAACCGTAATAGATACAGATATTTTTGTACCAAAGCATCCGCAATGCCCATCTTTATATTCAACTTCAATACCTTTATGGGTCTTAAAATGAATGCAATTCGAGTTATAAAAGAAAAACAACATTTTTGGACAGACATCTTGGATTTCGGGGACCGCCATCTTGGAATTTTGCGTGGCCAGCGCTATTTATGAAAAGAGTGGGATTTGAAGAGTATATGTACCAAATTTCATGCTTGTATCACAAAGTGAACTATTCTGATGAAATGAGCCATTAATCTGCTGGGCTATTATAGGTGCATCACTGTTACAGCTTCTATGATTCTGCATTTATTCAAAATGGCAAGTGTCATTAGGAAATGTTTTGACAACTCTTTATTTGCTTTGGAAAATGTCAAAATGTTAATACAGCAATGCACTGAAAGAAAATGTACTTTGTAATTTGCATTTGTGAAAATGTTATGTTTTATTATACTAGTATTTTCTTTTTATTAAGGACGTTATTTTGAATAATTGGGTGTTTTTAATAGTAAGTACTCCAGTATTTTAACTTGTGTACACATTTGACAGAGCAACATTCACTTGCAATTTAGTCATATAGGAGTACTCTGCATCTACATTACTGGAGTTGAGTACTTTGTCCATGACTGGATGAGCTCACCTCTTCTCATCTATTCATCTACTGTAGCCAGGGGTGTCGCACCAAATTCTGGGCCCTGGTTACTTTAACTATTGAAAAATAGCAGATATACAAGTTCAGAGCGCGGCTGTGAGCTTGTAGATCTGCTATTTTAGAAAAATCGTGAAAATAAACCCTAACCCTAACCCTAAGTCTTTGAATATTTCAAAAAGGTTTTTTTGAAAAACCCATGTTTCTATGGTGCTTAAACTCTTTCATGTGAAGGAGCCCCAAAATGATATGTATTTGGCCACACAAACCCCCATCTCAAGATATTTAGTTCCAGGGACCCCCCAGAAGCAAAATTTGAGTTAATGTTTGCTTATAATACATATATTCAAAGATTTGCACACATTTTCACGACTTTTCAAGAATAGCAGATCTTCAAGCTTGCAGCGTGGCACTCAGATTGTGGGTCAAAAGCTTGAGTAAATGTTTCAAGCTGTACGTGCAGAAGAATGTTTTCTCTGGCTGGTAATATCACGTCTGACCCCTGTCATATTTTAATTTAAAAATATGAGATTTTGCCATTAAACAAGATGATTTAGAATCCTACGGGCTCGACCGAACAGACTGCAGAACTCTTTTACTCCTCCGTCTGTCAAATTGTTAAATGAGTGTTGGGGTTCTAAGTAGGCCTCATGACCGAGTAGGTAAAGCGAATGTAAAAGGGAGTGATGATTAAATTAACTACTTAACTTTGTTGGCTGTGGTCCCACAGGGGTCAGTACTTGGAAAATCTTTTTGACAAAAATGCCGATTTACAGGTGTGTTACAGTGTGAGCTTGTAAATAAATTGTAGATCTGCAATCTGCAAACCTATTAGGACATTCCCAGAATAGGAACACTAGGGTTCATGTTGTTAATACACGCAATGCAAGTTAACATTAGTCAGGTCTGATGTAATATATTGTATGACCAGTGGGTTTGTCTGATCTGAAGGTGTAGCCATGACTACGACTTTTCCTGAACACTCTTTGATTCATAAAAAACAACAACTCTAGATAGATAGATACGTAGATAGATAGATAGATACCGTTATTATCCCACGGGGGAAAATCAGTTGCCCAGAGGCAGCACAGCAGTTTAAGGTTACAAGTTACAAAGAAGTAAGAAAAAGAAAAAGAGTACTGTTGTGTACAGTCAAAAAAAGCAAGGCACAATAAAAAGAAGAATTTAAACAAAGTGTTGAAAAGCTGTCACAATAAAAGAAGAATATATACATAAAGTGTCCAAGAAACATTCAATGCTCATAAGTGTCACGTCACACACACAAAAGCAATACTCAAAGAAGCACAATTTAACAAAGGAAAACCAGTGCCAAACAAAAGTGTACATAACAGTCAATGCTAGTCAGTGCAACACAAGTATCTCACCGCCATATCAACACCGCAACTGTACTCAATTCAACCAATACAACCCAATAGTGCCCAAAATAAGTGTCCAACTCTGCTCTAAAGGGGAAATGGAAGAGTGTGGTCCTCGCTGTAATCACCCGTATCAGTAGGGTGTCGAACCAAAAACACACATACAAATAAAATTATAAATGAATGATGCAAAAGAACACATTCCCAATAACAAATATTGCAACAATATCCAAGCTTCCGTCAGAACTCCTGGAACACCTACCGGTAGGCTTCGAATGGCCCCACTGCCAAGTTATTTTTTTTCTTCCCTGAATAGAGCACAAAAGGAGCCCAATAAACCATTGTGCTTTTTTTGTGGTTTAAATCCTAATAGTAGGCCCTGTGTCTGAACGGTACTGTCCTACTTTTCCTATATGCGAACTTCAATCAATGAATCTCTTCAGGGCCCCCGAACCGGCAGAAGATCACATACACATGCCCCCCCCCCCCCCCATGCTTTAGGGGGGGCCTCTTCCTGGTACTGCTGCTGTAGGGTCTTTTTTGGCGGCACATAGGTGGCATTGGTCTCCGCTGACATTTGGGCAGCTGATATCGGCAGCCAAGACACAAACTGTTGTCTCCATGCACTTATCTAATTTGTCTGACAATTTGCCTAGCGCAGTGGTTCTCAAACTTGGGGTCGGGATCCAAATTAATTTGTGGGGTCCCCAGATGATTATCTTAATGTATATTTTTTTCTTCTCACTCAATGGTAAACAAACCAACACTCAGTATAAGTGTATAGGGTATCTGCACATAATATAAAGTGACAATTTAAGGACTTTCAAGACAAACTGTCAATATTAAGTAAGCAAGAGGCGAACATTGTGAAAATAGCTGATCTGCAATTTTCACAACATTTATCTGTGGAACCGAGTCACATTAAATGTAATACCTACAATTCCAAGTGCTTGTCATGTCAGGGTGGGGGTCCCCAGTACATATATGTTTATTTGGGGGGTCACTGCCTAAAAATAACCCCTGGCCTAGCGGAATGGTTAGTTTAGTTTTGGTTTAGAATTCTGCCTAGGGCTCCAGAGGTCCCGAGGAGGTCCCAGGTATGATTCCAGCCCTCCGTGTCCCTGAGCAAGACACTTGAGCCCTCACTGCTCCTCTGTGTGCAGAAAACTGAAAGTCCCCCATGGGATGAGATACAGTGGGTATCAAATGGGCCGAGAGGCTCCAGAGCTGTGCTGGGAGGTGCTCTTGTTTGACTTTATATTCTGTCACGATTCACTCCTTTCTGATCTTCTTCTTTCATGGACTCTCCAGACTTTCCAAGGCTTTAAACAGAATCTTGGGCAGATGCAAACTCACTTGAAATGCTGCCAGTCGTGGCATGGTCAGAGAACACCTGTTCATATAAATCTACATCCTTTTGTGAGGACTGCAAACTGTGTATCTACTAAGATTCTTTCCTGTTCCTCATTCAAGTCTTTGAAAAGTGTTTCTGCAGATCAAGCAGCTCATGGATCAATCGGTGAACATGAATCCTTCTACTTGTTTTTTCCAGCCCCGATATGGTGGGAATAAAAGCGTTAAAAACGTCAAACTGATGCAGATCATGCCGTTGAGTGTGCTGGTGCAGGTAGTCCGGGACAATTGTTTTCAGAAACGTGCAAGATCAGGGAGGGGAGAATCCACAAACTATCCACAAAGAATCCCCATCAATGTGAATGTCATCAACGACTGTTAGATTAATGTCGATCGGTTGTAAGTCACAAAAATAACTTTCCATCTTCCTTGTTTTCTTCTTGAATATTTTTCCATGCAAGAGTGACAGTGTAGCGGCTGCAAGCAGGCATGTTATGCTGCATTTCACATGTAAATTCCTTCTCAACAGTTTCAACTGTCCATGTTGCAGAACCGGTATATAGTAGCTATAGCGTGCGTCACGCAGGTCTAACCTATTTTGAATACATATTAGAATTCCAGGCAAACATTGCTCCACACACACTTCTCAGACACACTGGTGCTATTGGTCTGGACGTTGTGCTTTGATGAACCACAGAACTGACAGTGACAGGAAAGATGAAAGGGAGAATGCTGAAGTACAATCCCAATCTCCTGGAGGTGCATGTTATACAAGGATTATAATTTGATCCCATAACAAATCCCACTCCTTAATCTGAGAATGATGTGTTTTATGGTGCTGGGCCAAAGGGTAAAGAATTCTGACAAATACAGAATTTTTACCTTTTTGTTCTTAACTGAGGATGCTGTACTGTGCAAAGTAGAGATGAGTGGTACGTTGGGAGAAGGATGCTGAAGATGGACCTGCCAGGTAAAGGGGAGAAGAGGAAAACCAAAGAGGAGCTTTATGGATGCGGTGATGGTGAGAAAGGACATGGATTCCTCTGTGTAGAAAACGTAACCAGTAGGAAACCCCTGATGGGAACTAGCTGAGAGAAGAAGTTCATAGGTTGCTTCCAAAGTTGTGTACTGGCGTTTGTCGTTTTGAGGTGTTTTGTTTCAGTTTTTTTGGAATCATATTTTTTTTTCAGCTTTTATTTACAGATTAACCTGTAAACCAAAACCACTCAAACAACAATCCAATCCCTCCCTCCCTCCCTCCCTCCCTCTCTCTCTCCCTGCCAAACAACTATCTCAAGCTTTTTTTTAACCAAGACATCGATGTTTTAACAACAGCAATTAAGTGGAGAGTGACAGGAAAGATGCAGGGTTCGACTGTCTTCAACAGGGGGTCCGGGACCCCTAGGGGGGTCCTCAGAGTCACTACAGGGGGTCCGCCAAACCTTTGTATGATAGGAATATCGTCATATTTTATGTAAATGTCTGAAAATCCATATTAACATTAATGCTACATATTATTAGCAAAGAAAAGTAGAGAAAAACAAACAAACAAACAAGAAACGTTACATTTACACATAACTGATGATAGAGCTGCCAAACAAATCTATAAAACCATCAAAGCTGCAGGGTCATTTGGAGACAACCCATAGACACTTAAAAGAAATAAACTGTGGAATACGTCCAGACTAGTCTCAAATCTCTCAATAGTCAACAGCAGGGGACTTCAACAGGGGAAATAGCACATCTACAAGCTCACAACGCCTCATGCTGCGAGGTGTTGTGAGCTTGAAGATCGGCTATTTTTAGCAAAGAGCTTTGGTGAGAAGGGGAAAAAGAGCAGACATGGTTAAATATCTGAAAACAAAAATTGACGTCATCAATCCCAAAATACACTCATGATTGTGCTGTCAAGCAATGAAACTATGGAATCTATGAACAGGTTGTGGGCGTCCCTAGCTGCTTCATCTCTCTCTCAACTAAGGGGTCCTTGGCCTGCCCTGAAAACGTTGAAGACCCCTGGTCAACAGTCAATAGATGTGTTGTTGAATTGAATAGAATTGAATTGAATTAGCCTTTATTACATGATGGTACTGGTACTGATGGTACTGATCCCTTCACATCTAAACTTACCTTTTAGTGATGTTATCCAGAATGAATAGCTTCTAATCAAGCACTACACAGCATTATGAACACTGTCAGAGTAGACCATTGTTCAGAAATAAACAATAAATACACTGTTTACACTGCTGAGTCAATCGTTATTTTCCACAAAGATGTACTCTTCTCTTACTGATGAAAAGAAAAACACTAGGCTCTAAGGTATATAAATATGGCAATCAATATATCTATAAATCATTATATTTATTCAGCCAGTGTTACAGTAGTTCAATAGACAATGTGGAAGCACATCCAAAAGAATAAGAAGAGAAAACTATCACTGGATTACGCTGATGTGTTTCAGACTGGCGTTACAGTAGTTATTTGTGTCGGTTTGGCATATACGTATATACAATACATTGAATTGCGTGATATATAAATATAAATATACCGTATGTATATATATATATATGAGTTTATAGCAAAAGGAAAATATTGTACAAATCGATTAAAAAGGTCAGTTATAAAGTTGTACTTTTTTGCTTCTGATTGCAGATTTTAAATGTATTCATTCCAGATGTCATCCACTAGTATCAGCGCAAGAGCTCACCAGTCAACCAATTAAAACACACACATACAAGACACCACATCTAAATGTGACGTTGGAGCGTCTACCAGAGGTTCCACAAGAAGCCACACACTTCCAGACACAAAGTCCATAGCTAACCACCATGATGCACACAGACACTCTGTAACCAGAGAAACAAAACTGTGTGTGTGTGTGTGTGTGTGTGTGTGTGTGTGTGTGTGTGTGTGTGTGTGTGTGTGTGGGGCGTGCGTGAGTGCATGCGTGTGTGCCATGTGTGTGTGTGTGCGTGCGGTAGGTGGACGGTTTCTCGTGGTCAGTCAGCAGGTCGGTGGGACCGCTGGTTGGCTCATTGGCACGTCCTCAGACCGTCTAATCACCACAGGCCCCCGGTACCTCTGTCTGTTCCCATCAGGCTTAATGGTAGCCTAAAGGGAGCGCCTCGGGTTGGCATAGCTCTGGGTCCATATAGGCCCCTTGCCCAGCCCCAGCCAAAACCTAGACAAACACACTGGCAGCCAATCCCAACCCAAGTTCAGACAAACCCTGCTTCAACCCAGACCCATCCAAACTCAACTCTGTATATATGCCTCCAAAACCCACCACCACACCCCACCCAGTCCGAAACCGTAACTTCTTTTTACTTTTTTTTGTACATTTTCTAAATGATTAAGCTGACAGGCCTCAGCCAGACCGACTTGCAAGTAAGTGCAAACAGCGGGAGGATGAGTCAGCATTCATAAATCATCATAAATGAGAGTGGCAGGGTGTTTTGGTGGTGAGGGAGTCTGTCGCGTAAGTGATCGCAGGTCACAGGTTTTGATCCTGTAAGAGCCGATGTGTCCTGTCAAAGTTGTCACAAAGAACACTGACACGCTAAATCCCAGCTGAACAAGGGTATCATAAATTATTTGGGCTTTGTAGTAAACATTGCACACATGAAGCATTATAATACAGAGGACCAGAAATGGCTGATGAGAGCATTTAACACGCAGAGGAAAACAAGAGTACATGCTGTATGGTTTACACTTACAGTTCAATCAGACTTTTACGCCGCTGCTCAATCCCTGCTTGTTTGAACCAGCAATGTACAGTAAGCAAAGAATCTGACTAAAGATCTTTAGAGCAGGGGTCTTCATCCCTTGGGGTCCTTCCTTCCTCAGAGATACTGCAGGGGGGCCGCCAAATCTTTCTGTGATAGAGACTTCATTCTTTTTATTGGAACTTTTTTAACCACTTTTCTGGGGGACCATAAGCCAAAAATAGCACATCTACAAGCTCACAACGCGTCTCAGAAGCGAGCTTGTAGATCGGCTATTTTCAGCAAAAAGGTTTAATTGGTGTACTGTAGAGGGAGAAAAGAGCAGACCGAGTTCTTAGCCAAGTTTACAAAGTATTGAGGGGTTAAGTAAATGTCTGGGGAAAAACATACATTTAACCTGAATCCAGTATACTGTACTGTATGTAGGTGTCCAGCTGCTTCATCTCTCTCTCAGCTAAGGAGTTCTTGGACTGAAAATTGTTGAAGACCCCTGCCAGTCTAGAGCCAATAGCACCAGGACCTGGTTAAGAAGACATAGAAACCCCCCCCCATAGGCCTTGTGTAATATACCTGCCATTAAAATGCATCCTGGGGTCTTGATACAGTATGGAGAAGAAACTACATTAAAGTCAAGTATGGTGAGTTATCCACCTGTTTCCATGAGAATTTACTGTAGCATTATCTACGGGACACTTCCGGTTAACAGCAGACATACAAGCTCACGTCGCGTCGCAGATGCAACCGTTGTGAGCTTGTAGATCACACTCGACTGCTGCGCCGGAAGCTGCCACACACCTTTCTCGCAATGCACGATGGGATGTTGGAAAGTTGTGGATAGCTGCCTAACAGCCTAGGCACAAGTCACATTTTGACAGTTTATAGTGTGTAATAGAGACAACCAGCCACACCTGGAAGAATTGACTGAGACAAAAATAGTGGAAAACAGTGAATGGACTCCTGTAGAATATTTACCACTTGGCTGCAGATGGAAGACTGTATCATAACTGAAAGACAGATGGAGAAGTGAAGGGATCAGAGTGTGAAAGAAGGACAGCAACGATGAGTGGCAGCACACAAGTGTGATGGAGACGGAGGACAAGGGAGAATTGCAGGATATAGTACCACTGTGGTGCATGCACCTTGACGGGGCACTACAATGAAGACATTTGGCAGTGGTGCCAGATTTTGTGAGAGAAATAAATAAGCAACCAGGTCTGTTGGAAAACAAGCCCAAAAGAAGCGACTATTAGGCCACATGAGCACTTAAAACATAGACTGTTTACATCGGCTATTTAAAATAATATATAATTAAATTAAATTTGGAAGGTTTTTGAAACATTCTAACAACACAAATCTGGTACAGGGCTCGCTGGCACAAAACATTTTCAGATGGGGGTTAGGAACAAATCATCCTCATCATCATCATCATGTGACTACTAATTGAAGCCGAGGCCGAATTGGGCCGAATCGCTCGAAAGAGCCCTGACAGCACATGGTTGGTTCTACAGACTCCAAATTTCGCGCGCAGATAGCTCAGACATTTGCCTACGTTCTTAGCTAGGCCTCGACCCGACCCGATAGCTTTTCGGATCTGGCACGAAAGGTTTGGAATCTCCGTATGCGGAGATGACTGACATCGGGCTGTTCCGGAGCAAGCGCTGACTCATTGTGACATCACTTCATAAAAGGCTCTGACATCACATACGCTACACTCTCTGAGTGTGGCATAAACTAAAGTCTTTCTTCCTCTCACTTCGAGGTGAGCAAAGTTCAGGGTGCTCTTCAGAGCGGTTGGGTTCAGGGGAATTAGCGGGCTGCCGGGCTGTGCCTTTAAGAGAACCAGGTGAATAATGTTGATATGCCCGGGCAGTTCCCTCTCACGCTAAACTTAAATAATAAAGGGGAATAAGGAGCCCAGGAGCTAGGGAACTCCGGGGCGCTCTGTAAGTAAAGTAAGGGGTGAGTTACGAAGGCTCTCACTTGCTCTCACGTCATACGGGCAGTTGACAGGTTGCCATGGTTACGTCTTGAATGTTGAAACCCATATATGGAGACACCCGACACATCTCATTAAGTCTTACCTCACAAGCCCCATATTTGGACCCGGACGACCTATAACGCCATATATAGAAACATCAACGTGCTGACCTCAGTATGACATCAGACCGTACACAGATGATGACGGGTTCATCTATCTATAAATGTGGCAAATCTCTGCGTGCGTGTCTGTCTGTCTGTAATCCGCGTATCTCGAGAACCGTTCATCCCACCGGCTTCAAATTCGGCACGCGCGTTCCCCGCCGCAGCGCGGATTGCAGTGCCGGGCCTCGACCCGACCCACCATGCGGTTTTCCCGAACCGGCGCAAAACGTTCGGAATCTCCTTATGCGGAGCTGATTGTTGACATCAGGCTGTTCCGGAGGAAATCGCCGCAAGCGCTGACTCACTTCATAAAAGGCTCTGACATCACGTACACCACATGAGTCAATGGGCATAAATGGACACAGGCAAACAGATGGTCAAAACGGGTCCTATGACAACAGGTATAATGGGGTTTGCATTAAAGGGGGAACCGGCACTGTGTCTGCAACACAGTCGGAGGCACAGACAGATACAGAGATCTCCATGATGGGCATAAAGGGACACAGACAAACAGATACAGAGATCTCCATATATGGGCATAAAATGGATGCAGACAGACAGATACAGATATCTCCATATATGAGCATAAATGGACACAGGCAAACAGATGGTCAATACGGGTCCTACAGAGATCTCCATATATGGACATAAAATGGACGCAGACAGACAGATAACTCCATATATGGGCATAAATGGATTTGCATTAAAGGGCGGGGCATTCATTCCCTATTTACATTGTTCCCGAGTTGGCCAGGGTGCCGACTAGACGCTCGGCCGAGCTTCTAGATCATTTTAATTTGGGGGTCCATGACATGAATAATAATAATAATAATAATTACAAAACAATTAAGCAAGCCAAAATAAGTTAACTACACTTTAGAAACAAGTCCAACTACCAATATTTACAAGCAACTTTACAGAAAACCATTCCCAAAGTCGCTTTTAATAAGCACTAAGCAGACATACTGTAGCAACACTGACATTTGGCTGTGTTGGAGGGTAGGAAGCCAGCAGAGGAGGATGATCTCTGTTGCTGCACTAGTGAGTAGAGTAGTGATAAAGGTTGGTACGGACGAGCAGCTGGTAATTTATGTGTTTCGGAGGAGACTTGCTCATCTGCACCCACCCACATTACCAACTGTAGGAGTTAGCAGTGACGGAGAATAAATGTGTGGGAATTGTGAATTGGCATAATGGCTACATTGGGAGAAAAAGGGAAAATGGCTAAAAAGATTGGAAATAGGGTAAATGGTAAGAATGAAGGTACTGTTACAAATGAGAAGTTGAGGCTAAGCAGGAACAACAACATAATGCCATGTAGACGCCAGTTCACGGCACGCTATGCATTTGCCATTTGAAGATCAACAATGAACACAATCCCAACACCTGTTTCATATTTTTCAAGTTCCGCCACGATGTTAGCTGTGCAGTCTCATTATTGGGCTGCTGTGGCCCTGAAGCGACTCCAGAATGGAAGAAAGGATAGCTTTGTCATGCAAACAGAACAAGAATGAGACCAGTAGAAACACTAAAACAAGACTAAAAGCCCCCTTTACACAATCTGCTCACGGTCAGGAATGTTACGCTGCTATTCTGCCTTATACTGTTCTAAGGCAGTGGGTCTCAACCTTTTCAGGCCGCAACCCCCCAAAAGAATCATATTTGAACTATGGACCTCCCCAAAAGAATCATATTTGAACTGGGGACCCCCCAAAAGAATCATATTTGAACTGGGGACCTCCCAAAAGGATCATATTTGAACTGGGGACCTCCCACCCTGATAAGCACTTGGAATTGTAGGAATTAAGGCATTATATTTAGTTTGACTCGGTCCCGCAGATACTGTAGATATATGTATCTGTATCTGTGATGTAAATGTGGCTATAATTGTAAATGTATAGAAGCTAAGGGCCTTAAGTTATGCTGTCATCTTAAACAGCATAACACTAGATGCTGATGCAGCTGTGTTGTACGTCAAGCCTCTGACTCCGGAACGCCGTTATGCCATGTCAAAGCACACACAGGGGTGGCTTTGTTTGGTTCTGGGGATCTCTCATCTCTGTATGAAAGTGGCTTAAGAGTCTAAAATCCCTGCTAGGAGGAGCCCCTAGAGGCCAAGTTGCTCCTTACACCTAACCAGAACAAAGTGGTTTGAACCGGCCGGTATTGACATCCTTCGGCCTCTGCGCTCTCTCACAAGTGGGGCTAACGATTAAGAAGAAATTAAAATAAAAAATGATTATCGAAGCAAGACTTGTAAACAACAGCAAAAGCTTTAAAGTGAAACTGAATAAAGTAATATAATAAAAAAAGCTACAAAGATTTCAAACAGAAACCAGTTAAATTGTGGCCTAAGGGCAGTGCTAGAGGCCTTGGGTCACTGAGGTCAGTAGGGTTCATGCTGCAATCTATCACCCTGCCTATTAAACTATGTGTGCAAAGTTTTGGCCAGAGGAATGAGAGGATGTTCCTAGGGAAAAGGTCACTCAAATCAAATGCTTAGGGTTCATCCTCCGGGGAGCATGGATGCACTCAGCAAGTTTCATGCAGCCAGAAGTGGTGGGCAAAAGTTCATTTCAGTGAACGAACGATTAAGTTCACGTTCACAGCAATGATCCGTTCAAATGATTCCTTCACCGTTCACCGCTCAGTAGGGTGAAAAACACGTCAAGCTCGCCCTCCCGTCTTGTGTACCGTGGGAGGGGACAGGGGTATGTGAACATGGGACCGTACCTATGTTCCCCAGGTTCTATGTTTCCCACTAACCCCCCCCAAAAAAGGTTCTATGTTCCCCTTTTACCCAAAAGAGGTCCTATGTTCCCCAGGTTCTATGTTCCCCACTTACCCCCACAAAAAAAGGTTCTATGTTCCCCTTTTACCCAAAAGAGGTCCTATGTTCCCCAGGTTCTATGTTCCCCACTTACCCCCACAAAAAAAGGTTCTATGTTCTCCACTCAACTAAAAAAAGGTTCTATGTTCCCCGCTCATCCAAAAATGCAGGAAACATAACTCTAAACACACTCAACGGAACATAATGGGGAGAAATTACGAATACTAGTGGGTCAGGGGGGAACTAGGGACATCTGGGCACCATATTTGTGTTATGACTGGGCATCTGGACGAGTGGGCACCGGGACATCTGGGCACTATAGGGACATGTGGGCATTTAGACGAGTGGGCACCTGGAAAAGTAGGCACTTAGGGGTGGAGACATCTGGGCACTAGGGGCACCTGGACGAGTGGGCACCTAAATTAGGATTGCCCACATGTTCTTAGTGCCCAGATGTCCTACCATTTCCTGCATTTGAGTTGGGAATATACCTTTTTTTGGTGTAGGGAACATAGATCCTTTTTGGTTGAGCGGGGAACATAGAACCCTTTTTCTTGGAGGGTGGGTGGGGAACATAGAACCTTTTTTGGAGGGGAGTGGGGATATAGAACCTGGGGAACATAGGGAGGACCCCAACGAGATCACTAGCAGCCAGCAGTTTTGTAGATGTTGTTAGGGACTAAACAAAAGTGTGTGGTCTTCCTTCCAGAAGAACTGTTGGTTGAAACGTGTCCGTATAGTATCTGTCCATGAGAGGTAAATAAACCATTTGAAAAGGACATTCATTGTGTGCTGGCTATTTCCTCTCTTTCACTAAACTAAAGTGTGTCGGACAGATGGACTGACATGGCGAACCTTGGAGCCTAGCCACTAGTGGGTCTTAAAAAAACAGTTATACCCTGCAATTTAATTTACATTTTGTTAGACTATATGGTCATTTTGCTTGTTGCTCGTATCCAAACCTACAATCAATGCAGCTGCGCATCAAGCTGTATTTAAGTTTGTATAGCTTAATCCAGTAATACATGCACTGAACCAGGGGCCCAGAGGGAGAGAGACGGAGATAAAGGGAGAGATAGATAGATGTGTAGTGGTAGTGTCTGGGAGGTGTATTTGTGGAAGCAGTGCGTGCATGGTGCCAATAGGAAAAGGAAAAGAGAGTTCCTCCAGTGATAGGCAGAGCAGACTGTTAACGCATACACACTGAGCTCTATATAGACTGACACCGTTCCACACATACCTCTCTCACACACCCCCATCACCCCCCGGCTCTCTCTCTCTCTCTCTCTCTCTCTCTCTCTCTCTCTCTCTCTCTCTCTCTCTCTCTCTCTCTCTCTCTCTCTCTCACTCTCTGTAGCTCTCTGCTCTCACTTATGTCTTGCGTGTTCCCTGGGTTGCACACACTGTTAACTTTTTACTTTCTTTCTCTCTCTCTTTCACCACTACTCTGGCTGGCCCTCTCTCGCTCGCCGTCCATGTCTTTACTCCCCATTGCTTATAATCTCGCTATCTCCCTTGCCCCCTCTCTCTCAGTCTCTCGACCCTCCCTCTCCCTTTCTCTCTCTGGCTTTGCCAACTCACACTTCTCCACTCATTTACCCCATCGTCTGCGCACTCTGCCTCTCAGGTTTCCCTTACTCATGTTCCTCTTTCTCTTTTTTCCCCTCTATCCCTCTCTCACTCGCTTTTCTCTCCCTCTCACCCCCCTGCCCCCTCTCTCTCTCACCCTCTCTCTCCATTATAGTCTTGGCGCTGAGCCGGAAATAGGTCAAATATAACTCACATTCCTCTCTGGGCTCCCTCTTCCTCAAGGATTGAATGTAGCCTCTCTCTCTCTCTCTCTCTCTCTCTCTCTCTCTCTCTCTCTCTCTCTCTAGTCTCTACTTCTCCATCTACTTGTCTCTCTGCCTCATTCTCTCCTCTATCAACTCTCAAACTCATACTCTCTCTCTACTAACTCTTTCAACTGCTCTTCTAGGTCTCTCCCCTTCTCTCTCTCTCTCTACTAACTCTTTCAAACTGCTCTTCTAGGTCTCCCCCCCCCCCTCTCTCTCTCTCTCTCTCTCTCTCGCCATCCCTCCTTCCCCCAGATGAGGAGTTCATTTACACCCAATTAAATGTTCACATGGCACTTCCTTCAAGTTTCCACTGCTTTCCAGACTCTTAGGAAGCGTAATGTTCGTCTTCTTTTCATGTGGTTCATTACTTGGAAACAGTAATGAACACACTAGGGCACTGTTTCCCAAACACTGGGTTGAGACCCATGTTTGGGTCGCCGACCAATTCTTATGGGTCTCAAGTATATATCCTCTTTTTTTGGTTTCCTGCATTTAAAATATGTATAGCGACCGTAGGTCGCAGTTAACTATGAAAACCGACACATCTTGTCCACGTATCCGCGTATCTGTGTATCTCTGTAAGTCACGCCTGACAGTGGGGTTCCCCTGACACATCACTGTGACATCACAGGTCTATGGGTTTGCTGTGATGTCAGAGAAACGACTCTTAACAGAATAGGTTTGCCGCTCTGACATCATGCTCTGGCTTCACTGTGATGCCACACTAACAGAATCCCTTTTATGCCCATATGGAGTTCCCTGATGTCATCAATTTAAGCCCATATCTAACAGGACTTCATATGGGAATGCCCATATATGGAGGCCACATACAACACTAACAGAATCCATATATGGCCAAGACAGATGCATGACCAAGACAGCCCATATCTGTGTCGCTGGTTCTACAGACAGGGATCTCCATATATTGGCATAAAAGGGTATGATATCAGATGTCATAGAGATCATAGGACTTTCACATAACGAATAACTGAGTAAGCATGTTTTGGCTCTCATCTCCATATACAGTACATGGATCTCCATATATGGGTACCAGGCGTCATATGGGTAACTGGTCCGATATACATCACTGGCCAGATGGCAAAGAATTGGCAAGACGCATGTCGCCCTGAGGCGTCTTACTAGTAGGTCTATATTCTTTTTTTTTAAACAGCTCAGTGGCCTTGTGGTTAGAGTGTCTGTATTTCATAAATAAAATAAAACTAAATCAAATAATTTCCATAACTTTGGCCCGGTTAAAAAGTGCTGTTACCATTCTGACTGCACACAACTGCAGTTCATTATTGAGAAATATTTTTCTTGTTTGGTTTTGTTTGTTTTTTTGTAGGCCTATTTGGGGGAATGCAGTAAGCAGATGGAGGTCCGGTCGGATCGTGCTCCCCGAAATTCGAATGAGTCTGAAAATGTCCCCGTTGACCTCCCATAGTCTAATAACACGCTCATTTAAAGAGCTCTCTCACCCCTCTTTCTTTCCTCCATACATTTTTTGTTTTCCTTTTCAAACGCCACCCCTCCTCGCCTCTCCCCCTCCCCATTTCTTCCATAGCCTTATCCCCCCGCTCCCCCT
Organism: Nannobrachium achirus; assembly: GCF_963921795.1. Taxonomy (NCBI): domain Eukaryota; kingdom Metazoa; phylum Chordata; class Actinopteri; order Myctophiformes; family Myctophidae; genus Nannobrachium; species Nannobrachium achirus. Next base: position 37,003,774 of record NC_137819.1, on the reverse strand, counting down.
TCCTTCCCTCCATTTCTGTCCTGCTCTCTCCTCCCTGGCACAAGAGCGTGTTAATCCCATTACACATGTGTGAATACCAGCTGGAAGATACAGAGGGAGGGAGTGAGAGAGAGAGAGGGGGAGAAAGAAAGAGGGAGAGGAACAGTGAGTACTTGTGTGAGCGTGAATACACTGTATAGTAAGACCATGTTCATGCGTGCCCACTCTAAAGGCCTCTCTAATGTAAAGCGATGTACTGCAACTGGTGAAGCAATAGCTTTATTCAAGGGATATTGTGTTATATGATATCGCCCCTGGCCCAAATGGTAGTAATCGATTACAATATATTTTACTTTAAGAGTGAAATTGACTGTTTAATTTTATATTATTGTGAGCATTGCATTGTTAGCATCCGGGTCGTCTCCTTGGAGCTGTGGAGAGAGTTGGGATGTTTGTGGAGGCGTCCTCCTCGCCTCCGCATGAGGCTAGACCAGTGTTTTCCCAAACAGATTTTCAAATGAATCAGAAAGAAAATAAATCTATTAAAAAAACATTCCACAACATTAAAAAGGTATAAAGAAATAGTGTAAATAGCAGATCTACAAGTTCGAAACGCGTTGTGAGCTTGTAGAGCGGCTATGTTCACGCTTAAATTGGGCTGAAGTATTTTTGTAACTTTGTGTCCTGGGGAGACACGGATTTTCTTTTTTTGGAATCTCAATGCTTTAAAGTTTGGGAAACACTTCTCTAGACAGTGCAGACAGATCCAATGTGGTTCTGAAGAGTTCAAGCGCCAAGAAAATAAACAAGCCTTTTGATCACAAAGAGCCCATTCACTCTGTCTCTTCTTTCTTTGCCTCCTCCTCCTCCTACCCCCCCTCCCCTCTTCTTCTCCTCCTCTCCTCTCCTCTCCTCTCCTGACCTCTCTTTTTAAATCCTTTTTCCTCCAGAAATCCTCTTGCCTCTCTCACTCCCTCTCCCTCTCTCTCTCCTTCCCCTCCATTTCCAGGCTGTTTTCCTCATCACCTCACTCTGTCTGTCTGTCTGTCTGTCTGTCTGTCTGTCTGTCTGTCTTTGTTTTTTGTTTTGAAATCTCGTCTGTCTGTCTTGTTTGATCACAGCACTGACTGTCTTTGGCTGACACACACACACACACACACACACACACACACACACACACACACACACACACACACACACACACACAGCATTGGTATCACTATTCTTGATCTACAAGGTCACAACGCGAGTCTAAATCAGGCATAACACTCCAACCCCGACCCCTAAACCCAACCTCTATAGCCTACATGTCGCCTTATACTAAACCCAACTCCAACCTGAAAATCTTTTTCTATCTGTCATCCTAACTGTACAAATCTTTTTTAACTATAAAACAACCACTTCGAGGGGACCGAGAGGTCATTTGGCCCTTGCAAGTAATACAAGTTCACACGCCCACGCGCACACACACACGCGCACGCACGCACGCTCGCACGCGCGCACACACACACGCACACGCACAAACACGCTGGCTAACTGACTGACCTCTTTTTCAACCGAGACAACCAGACAACCAGGGCACAGAGGAGAGCACAGAACTGTCTGTGACATGGAACGTCACAGACATGGAACGTCACACAGTCATTGCTCCCTCCTTTGCACAAAGTCCTGAGAGAGATGAAAGTTTCACTCTTCTGTCGACAGCGTTCATGTAAACTTCACATCCGAAAAAGTAAAAAATGAACACATTGCATTTAACTGTGCATCAATACACTATATATTTTTGGTTTCATTAAAACATCCAGTGTGTTTGTGTGTGTGTGTGTGTGTGTGTGTGTGTGTGTGTGTGTGTGTGTGTGTGTGTGTGTGTGTGTGTGTGTGTGTGTGTGTGTGTGTGTGTGTTTGCATGCGGTTGCGAGTGTGTGTGTCTGTCTCCATGTGTGTATGCATGTGTGCGTGGCATGCGTTGCTTGTGGTGTGTGTGTCTGTCTGTTTTTATATGCATAGAGATGTTCTGGTGTGAAGAGGCCTCTCCCACTACAATTTAGAGACTTTGCACGTGTGTGTGTGTGTGTGTGTGTGTGTGTGTGTGTGTGTGTGTGTGTGCGTGCGTGCGTGTGTGTGCACGCGTCCTCACCCGGGGTGTGGCCTCTGTTTACTATTTGCCCCCTCGGGCCCCATTTTCCATTTTAAAAACGTTGCAGATTTCCTCAGCAACAACATCCTCGTCTAATTAGAACCAAATAAATACAAAAAAACACACACAAATGCTATATTGTAGCAAGTCTTTCTGGAGGGTTAAAAGTGAATATCTGCCAAAAAAAAAGGTCACATTTTCAGGAACTAATAAAATGAAAATTGTTGATGGCCATTCATTTTACATCTCCTTGGACATACATGGGGATTTTGCTTTTCATTTGGAGTTAGTCACACTTATTTATCAAAAATGATTAATACGACAAATGTAAAACAAACTGACATATATCAGGTAGAAGATGTCCCTGATTGTTAAATAATGATAGTAAATCAACAGGGTCATCTCCATCTTTTAGATCTAGATCTTTTAGTTAACAAATCAATTACTTTAACCCTTTAATCTGTCTTCACATGCTGACAGAATACATATTCAATATCTACACTTTCCATGTCTCCAGAAAATTAAATCTTTTCAAATTAGTCACCAAGCTTTTTGAGCATCTGCCACCTTAAGGTCACCCGGCCTAAATAACTAACTTTCCCAATTCAGCCAAAGAGAGGGTAATTGCACTTACAATGTCCATATTAATCAGTTGCGATGTCCTATTGTGTAAGTCTTATCAGCAAGTTCTGGTACTCGCCCTCGTGATATTTATGACTTCCACTGATCAAAAGTTATAGGCCTACATCATTCACCAGTTCGATGATGAATCGCTGAAATGATTTACTGCGCCTGTTTACTGAGTGGGGCCATTAGCACCATGGTAATGAACTGCCA
>NC_137819.1:36918321-36998321 GCF_963921795.1 Nannobrachium achirus | reverse complement strand
TGTAAATCCCTCTCACCCTCAGCCACCACCACGACCCCTTGCACTGCACAGTGATTTAAAAGCACCTGTTGATCGCCTTCACACTTCACACAGTCGAGTCATGAACATACAGAACGTGCCTGGCTCGATGATGGATGCCGCCGGCTTTTTCTAGCTGTTATTGCAGTTGCACTGACTGCACAGTGCACACATTTACCGGTAAACAGGATACCTCGGCAGCAACGAGTCTCCTCGGCAACGACGTGACGCGCCAACCGGAGCCCGAGCGACAAAGTGGGCGTTCCGTTCCCCAATCCCCTCTCCTCTCCGGCCGGGCGGGTTGGGTTGGCGTGGGCGGCCCCGTGTGGCAGAGAGGAGAGAGAGAAACACGACACCCCGAAACTAACCTCGCCTACCAGGCTTTCTCCCGGGAGAGAGCCTGGTGTTCGTTCACAACAGACCGTTTGGTTTCCGCCTAAAGCGCGGAAACCACTAGAAGAAGCGGCGTCGCTTTGATTTGGTTCCCCCCGTTTGTTTCCCCAATCCCTTTTAAAATGCTGGAGTAGCCTACGTAGTCTTGCCAGTCGCTACGAGTTGGATTAAAAGATGCACATACCAAACGAATTTTTCGAAAGCAAAACTACGCCTCATCAAGGTGTTTATTAGGTCGGCCCTAAAAGTATGTCCTTGGGTGCAGGGGAATATTTTGGGTTAAAACTGAATCCGGTTGATAGTTCCGGCCAAAGTGTAGTCCGTCTAGGACTACAACATGACGTAAAGTGGTTTCCGCTCCCGACCGGATCAAACCCCGTAAAGTGAAGTGATCCCAGACTACCCCGAAACAGACCGAGAGGACGACAGAGGCGTAATTTCAGAAAGAAATAGCGGGTGGCAAAAATAGGTTCCACTAATGAGCCCAAATTTCTAAAATAGTGGATCTACTCTACGAGCTTGTAGATCAATATCTGTTGGTGGGCGAAAAGAGAAAAATGTTTGCTTACTATGACATTCTCAAAAGGGCTTATCTAAATTAATTGGGGACAATATGCGTATAAAATAATTGAATTTGAGGTTAAATGTGAACACTAGATGGTGGCAATTGCCATCCCCGTATGATACCCCAAATGACACCCCTGAGGAGGGGGCGGGTTGGTTGAGAATACGAAGTGAGTGAGTGGAAAAAAGAAAAAGTCTGTGCCGGAGAGAGAGAGAAGTGGGAGAGGAAAGAAGAGAATCAGTGTTTACTCCATTTTGGGTTGATACTTTTTCCCCCCTTTCTTTCTTTCTGCGGTGCGCTTTTGTTGTGACTGTCTGTCGGTGAGGGATGGGGTGGTGGAAGAGCCGACCGGACCGTGCAGCAACACTGTTGTAGCAAACGGCTTGAAATAGTAGATCTGTGGTGCATTCCCCCACACTCTGCTCTGTCTGTCGGCACGACTCTCTCTCTGCAGCCACTCTATCTCTCTCGCTCAAAGTTAGAGCTGCGCCATTCAACACATTCTGGCGAGTGGGGTTTTTCCCCTCCTCCCTGAGGCCAGCAGCAGCAGCACAACTTTTTTTTCCTCCAGTCTCCTCGTCCGCAGAAAACAAAACATATATATATATGTGTATATTTTTGTTTTGTTATTTTTTTAAATAATTTTAGGGGTAAAAGTTGTCGCGAGAAACGTCGCGACGTGTACACGCAATTAAAGCGGAGCGCTCTCCGTGAGAACGTAACGACCAGGGGAGGCAGGAGGAGGGGGTTGGGGTTGAAGTGAGGAGGGCTGAACAACTTTAGCATAAAGCTCGCCTCGCGCTGCTGCTGCTGCTACAACCAACGGCGAGGTCTGGCTGGTTTTAAAGCCGCTCGGGACGGACCAGCAACCGGAGTAAAAAAGCAAGCAAGGAGTGGGTGTCAGACAGTACTCACACACTGCTAAAAACCAGCTAAAAAAACAGGCTAGCAGAACAACAAGAAGACCTGCGGCCGCAATGAAAACCCCGGGAGATTCGGGTAAGAAACTTTTAACGGACGTTTTTTTTGTTATTTGTGTGTGTACAAACAAGTTGGAAACAACAGTGTGTACGGTTAGCTTCCTAAGCTAACACGGTTAGCCTCGCTAACTAACCCCCCCCCCCCTCTCTCTCCCTCGTCTCCAGTGGTGGAAAGTAACTAAGTACATTTACTTAAGTACTGTACTTAATTACACTTGAGTTCATTGTACTTTACTTGAGTATTTCCAATTTCCAATACTTTTAATTCTACTCCAATACATCTCGGCTCCAAATATTTTACTTTTACTCCACTGCATTTATTTGAGAAGTTACCGGTCAATTTGTGATTATTATTACAAAACATACATTAACCGCTTCAGCCCTCTATACATTTTGGCCATTTGAAAATGGTCCTTACTCAAGTAACATTTTGAACACAGGCCTTTTACATGTAACGGAGTATTTCTATACTGTGGAATTGATACCTTTTTACTTAAAGAATTTGAGTACTTTACCCACCACTGCCTCCTCGTCTCGGCTAGTCGGCTTTGCTGCACTAGAGAAAGTGTGACAAATTATGGCGCTGGAATGGATTCACCTAAAACTCTTGTCATTGTTTCAGCAAAACGTGCAAAGTTAGCATCACTTATAGCTTCGTCTATTTCGCCTCCTGTTGAGTGTGCGAACGAACGGCCATGGAGGGGTTTTAACGGGCGCTGTAGAAACTTTAGTCATGTAGAGAGAAGCGGTTAGTTAGTAGGATGATGAGATAGATTAGCTATCGTAGATTACTAGAACGGGGGAACATTCCATGATGAAACCTACGTTTTGTGTTTACAAAGTTCCGTGCGAGTTAACAATGTAGCGCTAAAGACACAGACATGGCTTTATATTGTTTCACAGTTGAACGTTACATTGTTAACACGCGGACGATAACTACTACACTTTTGAAAGTTGACCCACATCGCTTAGTTTAAGTTTACGGTTTTTTTAAGCAATGTGGGTCAACTTTCAAAAGAAGCTCACGCCAAACAGGATTCAGTCTATTTACTGGAACGAAGCGGCTCCATTCGTAGCATTCACATACATTATGTTTTGGTTGGACCCTTTTTAACAGCATTTTTTGAAGTTATCTTCTGCAGACTTTCAGCCCATGACTTGATATAGCTCGTTTGTCGTATCTTTAGATGCTTATTAAAGCCAGGGCAGGCACATCTAGTATACTAAACGTCTGAGTGGTCAGCTAGGGACGGCAATGTTCCAACACACAACCTTGGAACTCGCCATTTGAGAGGAATACCACGCGACAGAAGCACAACTTTATAGAATCTGTAAAATTGGAAGTATCACAGGTATACCATGCAGGTTATAACCATGCAATGCTTAGGTGACCTACTTGGTAGAAAAACGTTATTAAACTTTTAGTCTTATTATTGTTTTCAATCTTTGGTCTATCAAATTGATGTGTCCTCACAAACTAACATACAGGTAATATGAGTGTGTATTGTTTGGAATATGTGTTTAGGGTTTTGAAGATTGTGGGGTACATAACTCCTTGATATTAGGCCTAATACAGTCTACCACAGGACCAGGGTCAGCATTTCTTTAGACCTTAAACCACACATTGTACCAGACACAAGAGTGTATTTCAGACATATACAATTTGGGGCTAAGTTGCATTTCCAGGTATGTATCTGGTGTATTGCTGTCAAGTTTCTTAAGATGTGTGTTTGTGTACTGGCAGACTATACCGACTTATAAGGAGACTGCCAAAGAGTATTGTATATGCATTTATTTTTGTCTGTTTTGATATTAGAAGAATCAGAATGCGCTTTATTGTCACATCACAAGTTTACTGTAAAAAGCCTGTATCCCTTCATAGTTCACATCGTATCATTATTATGACTTGTGTGAAAATCCATTGTAGTTAATTGCATTTGTGTAAAACATTTTCCACAATCACCCAATTGTCCAGGTTAGCAACATGCACTTTAATTTGGTTTTAAAAGTAGATGATGTTTTTTCTTCTGTTTCACGAAACATTTGCTAGTCCCATTTGTTGCTTTATTTACGATGTTTTACTTTTGTTTATATAGTCAAATGAGCACTACCTATGGCCTTTTGTAGGAATTTCTTCTGTTATTATTAATGATTAACATTAAACATGAGGGAGACATGTGTTTTTCTGTCCCCATCCCCAACATCTATGCAACAGTGATAATAGCAGTCAGCCGCCCCCCAGTAGTTCACATACTTAGCTGTAACCTGGTGTGTAACCTGGGTGGCCAGCATTCTTTAATCTTTTAATAATATAAGTTTGAAAGAAAATCCATTATGAAGTTATGACCCGCTATTTAAAACATAAGCATAGCATCATACTTATATGGATGGTTAAACTAAACTAACTGCCCACAGCATATGGTTGGCTTATTGAGAAGAACAACAGAAACTGTATTCCTCAGGTGGATAGAAACCAACCTTATTTTTAATGTGACACATGTCACAATTTTAGTTATTTCAGTTTAACATTTTGAGGGACCACATGACACTTACCGATGGCTCCCATCATAATATCAAGAGAATCTACCTGGAATCCCACACCCTATTAATGATAACACACTGTGGATAGTGTTTGTTAATTTAACTGTACATTGTAAAGAGTGTAAAACTTGACTTGTAAGCATCCATTTGGGTCATCTCAACCTTGGCATATATCTAAGGACACGCATAGGGTCCCAGTCCCTCGGTTGACATCTGATGGTATTTATATATATATATATCCTACTTGCATAGCTCCATTCAGTGTAGCACCACACAGGTCTTTTGTCCTTCTGTTTCCCGTGGTCATGGCGTCAGCCTATGGCCTGTTATATATGTGGGTCAGCCTCCACACTCTTCCTACCAGGAAGTCAGCCGTCTGGCCCCACCAGCTCCAATTTTCCACTTGTGTTACTCCTTGTATCAACAACACGCCACATGTGAGACGTCACAGCTGTACATGGACCAGCCAGAGGGCCGAGCCACGCTTTGTTGCTACAAAGTGTATTTTGTATGTAGTGTGTGTATGGATTTAATGGAGCTGTACACGAGCAATTAGATGGTGTTACATCTGTAGGGCAGGCCAGGTCTGCTGTTCTTTTGACCATATGTGCTTTGGAGTGTGCGCGTTGCCTCACGTCTTGTGTGCGCGTGCGCCCATATGTCCGCCACTGTGCAGCTATACCTGACATTGATGTGGTTGGCCTGTGTTCACAACAAAGTGACTGTTTGACTTTTACCAGCGTAACCAAATTGCCCTTGAGGAAATCCATTTGGTTGTGGGTTGTTGAGTCAGCCCATTGTAATTACAGGAAGAAAAACAAGACATCTTTCATGCAAATCTGCGTAGATGTAATAATAATGCAGGCAAGACTAAAAGGCTCTACCCCACGGTAGGGGAAAATAGAACTCATTTCAAGGAACAATAGGCATTGTTTGTCCTTGAGAAAAAAACAGGGTTCCTCAGAGACCGACCAATATTCGAGTATTGCAGCGTTGACACCCGACAGCGTAGGGAGGTAGCATGATTGCACTACAAGTTGAGGCCAAGATGTTTGTTTCAAAGTTTTGGAAGCCACTTAGGTGACGGATGCACTGGAATGTGCGTGTGTTTTTTCTTCTGACCTTTTCATCTAGATTTCTGGAACCACGGCTGCTGTTTGAGATTTTTGAGGTTATGTGAAAATAAAGTTAAATCACGTGGGCCCAGGTATCCAAATGCGACGCTTTGATTGATTGACTTCTTTACTGACATTAGAAGAATATGAAAACATGTGCATACAAAATAAAACATGTGCATACAAATGCCAAAATGATGAATACGAGAAAGCCTGCAGGCTTATTTCCATTGTCCTTTCAAAGATTTTCCAATACAAAACAATAATACATAAAAGTGATATCTGTGATATTTCAAATAGGGCATAGTTATGAAAAAGTACTGTTTTCATTCAGCCATCTTTTGAGCGCAAATTAAAAACAAATCCTTTGAAACTGAATTGAAAATGTGCAGGTAGAAGATGGGTTCTGGGATGAAGTTTAAGGATTAATCTTATCATTTTGTTTTGGGAGGTCTATAGCTTAGGTTTTTGAGGACATTAGGGGTACTGGAATACCAGGAAGTGCAGGCATAGTCGAAATGTCATATAGTCTTTAAAGATGATTGTCCTTGGTTTTAGTCTCAATATTTCATACATAAAACTAGTATTTTGGTTCAAATGTATCTTCCAATTCTTTTTAGCTGTACCAGTTTTAACTGTGAATGCATATTTTAAATAATACAATACATTTCTGAATCTCATCCCTGACACCCTTTTCATTATGAAAAAACAAAACACGAACTAGCTTGTAGACTGGCTATTTTCGGCACTTATAAATCCGGCTTAAGTGGGCATTGCCAGAATAGGCCATTTGTTCTAGGTTAACTTTCCTTGGACAAATAAAGTTTTAATGGAGAGAGGTGCAGAAAAGGTGTTGACCATTGATTCTCGTGTCTGCAGACAAAAAACAAAATAACAGGACGTGACAGAAAAATATAAAGTGCGATGCTATTCACATTTCCCTTGCTCGTACACTCCTGTCCAGCTTATTTATATTGACGCAACCACATTCCTAATACCTGATGGTCCCAGGCTAGGAAAGCAAGGTGTGGAAAAAGTACCACTGGTCGCTATTGCAGTGACGTCAGCAGTTCTCTGGTGTGTCGTCTAGCTTTTCTTCTGTCATCAGGACGCTGCGCCCCCCACACACATACACCTGAACTAAGACCCCAGCCTCTGTTTTTCATGCCGTCCCTCTATGCTACGGAAGGCCGCTTTTGGCCTGGAAGTGTGTCTGTGTGTGAGATGACTATGGCAATCCCATGAAAGCAGTCAGAGAGTGAAGAAAACAAAACAGTCAGCGCAGGGCCATGCTGGGCAAAATATAAACCGTGGGTGTATTAGAAAGCTTTGTAGGACTTGGTTGTTTTTTATCTTTGCAAGTCCGCTTTAATTAAGTTTATCCAGTGCATAGAGTTTAAAAAAATAGAAAACTCTTTAACGAGTTTAAAAAAGGATCAACCTCCACAAGCTCATGATATTTTGGGATGTGATGTGATAGTTTTTGCGGGAGACCAGCTTCCCTTTGCAAGCAGTGTTTTCATCTCTCGCATTGCTTTTTGTGCTTCCAACCAGATCCCTAAGCTTAAACATACATAGCCCTTGTCTTGTTGCAGATATTACAAATGACAGATATGTGTTGCTTGCCAAGAATAGAGACTCATGGTGTAGGGCTGCTTAACACATAAATCAGGGGCTCCTTTACCTCCTTTCTCATATGACCATGTTGACATTGGGAAATTACTCTAACTTTAAACTCGGGATTAAGCTACTCTTTGACATTGTACTGGTAAACTATGATGGTGTCATAAAAAAAGAAACTTCTGATGAAGCTTCTCTCTTTTACAATCCTAATCAGATACACTTTTTTGCTTACCATGAGATCCATTCAAGGATTTGCTTTGGTGCAAGAGGGGGAGGGGTGGCGTAGTCTAGGTGGTCCTGGGGGGTAGATATGCCAAATATCTCAACGCCGATAATGATCGTTCAGCCCCATTGCGCACTCTCTTATGAGGGTATATGGCTTGTTACGGTTGGTGTCACACACGTGATGGGAACCCAACTATACTAGTAAGACGCCTCAGGGTGACAAGCGAGTGATGTGGACATTAGGCGTGTGGACATCAGGGTACTCCATATATGGGCACAAAAGGGATTTGTTCCCCTGGCATCACAGATGTAGGGATTTGGACATCAGGGAGCTCCATATATGGGCATAAAAGGGATTTGTTCCCCTGGCTCACAGGGATCTCCATATCTACATATATGGGCATAAAAGGGATGTTGTTCCCCCTGGCATCACAGGGATCTCTCTAACAGGGCATCATTAATATCGATGACATCAGGGAACTCCATATATGGGCATAAAAGCGATTCTGTTAGGGTGACATCACAGTGAAGCCAGAGTGTGATATCAGAGCGGCAAACCCATTCTGGTAGAGTGCCCTCTGGTAGAGTTCCCCTGACATTACAGTGACATCAGAGCATGATGTCAGAGCAGCAAACCCATAGACACATGTACACGTGGACAAGCTGTGACGTTTCTCATGGTAAACTGCTATTTTAACATGGCATTGGCAATAATGCCATTGTGGTATATTTTTCTGACGTACGCATAGGATACACAGGGATTTGGAGAATTGTTCTCCAAGTGCATTTGTACTGTACTATAGTGTATACAGTGTTGGGAACATATGTGCAGAGAGTAGACCATACATTAGGCAAGCAAACAATACTTATAGCTTAACTCATTGAATGCCATTTCAAGATGGCCCCCAAGTACCAGACTGCCACTATCCTAGATTTCTAGTGCACGGATCAATTTTTAGTGCACGGATCGTGCACGCCCATGCACCATATATGCATCATATGTGTAGTACTTTTTAACAGCTTTCAAACAAAATAATCTGCTTGGAAATCCGTTCAGGCCTTCATGAGTTACAAGCCTTCAAAGTCAGACAAAACAAACACTGCCACCTTCCTAAATTTCGAGTGCACGGATCAATCTTTTGTGCACGGATCGTGCACGCCCATGCACCATATATGCATTATATGTGTAGTACTTTTTAAAAGTTTTCAAACAAAAAAATACGCTTGGAAATCCGTTCAGGCCTTCATGAGTTACAAGCCTTCAAAGTCAGACAAAACAGCCATTTTTGACATTTTGAAAGATGTGTTTGTTATGGGGCTAAACATGCAATTTCACAATTGTGATCATGCCTAATACATTTGAGGCATTTTTAGAAATTTTTTTATAAAAAAAAAATTTGGAAAAAAAAAAAAAAAAAAAAAATTTTTTTTTTTTTTTTCAAAATGGCTTCCAACTCGGGAAACTCGGGCTGTGGCAGCCTGGGAGTACTGCAATAACTCGTGAAACTCGTGCCTTGGCAGTCAATGAGTTAACATTGTGTAGCTGGTCATTTTACATCACATGCTTGATATGGGAAAGGTCTGACCTGCAGTCCTGTGTAGAGTAAAGACTAGATGTTTGGACGGCCACTAGCCTAGCGGTCGAGGCGCATTCCCAATCCCAACGGCCTTTGCTGCGTGTCACTTCCCATGTCTCTCCCAGTTTCCCGTCTACATACTGTACTATCAATAAAGGCAAAAAGATTAGGTGTACCACAGGGATCCGCCTCTGTGAAATTTTAGTTTGAGGAATTCAGTTTTATAGATCCCAAGAAGAAGTATCGGTTAGGTTTAGACAAAAGAAAATGCAGGCTTCTTCTTGAGCCGTGATTTGTAGATTTAGAGAAAGGAGAAAGGATGTGCTTGTCATCCACAAAATGTCTTGTATTGGCTTCTGTTGGCCTGAACCTGTGAGAGCTTATGATTTTGTGCATCCAAGTTTCGGGATCCATAGAGTTGCAGGATCACTACTTCTCCTAAACGCATGCACTCAAGAGTCAGAGCCAGGCTCTGTGGCAGTGGACCCCCAGCACAGCAGATGAACGAACAGGACGGGCCAAGTGGAACCAACGACTCGCCTCAACGAGCTGATAAGGAAGGCTTTTCAGGGGGTAACTGCTATCTTTGTAACACCTGACAGGATGCTGAGGTTCCGGCATAACCCAGCTGCTCCCGTTTCACTTGAACAACCAAGCTAGATTGTCATTTTTATAAAGAATGTAGACAAAAGTTGTACGGCTACGTTTGGTTTCCCACATAGTTAATGTTTTATAGTTGTATATGTATTGTGTAAGAGGAAGTGAAAGATGAGCATTTAGCTGTAGTCTCATCAAGGACCTGACCATGAGGAATTTAAAGCCAGGAGCTCTTCAGAAAGAGTCAGTGAGAGAGGATGTTGTACCATATATTGCCCTATACCTTAGCTGGACATCTTGGTTGGAGAAAGCCTGGATTTGTGTTGCCGTGCCTGTTTTTTGTGCATTAAACTAAACTAGGAAGGGTGTGGAGAGAAGCAGAGCTTCCAAGTCAATGATTGACATAAGTGTGGGGCCTAGTATTTAATTGCAGCTGCACAGTATAGGAAAGTCTGGCAGAGACCTCCTCACTTTTTGATGTTGGGAGCCCCAGTGCCAAAAGCTTTAAGTGTTGTAAGTGTCTTTGCTTGTGCCCTTGTGGAGGGCGGAGATAGTGGAAGAGCCCAGGTTTTGGTTGTTTTGACTGGGTGCAGTGATCAGAAGGAGAGGTGCTGACCTCAGCCAAGTATGTCTGACTCTGGGTCTGTCTGCTATTTGTAGACAGACTCTAGTCTAGGGTTTGACTGGGGAGGCAGGTGGGGTGTCAGTTTTGGCTGTTATAAAGTCTACCAGTGAGTGGTGGTGAGATTGAACAAGTACACTTCCAGTTTTCTTTCTTCCTGTTCGAGAGGCTGAGGCGGTCAACTTCCCCACTGGGCTTTACAAGGGAATTGCCGTTTTGGAGGCGTTGTAAAGTCCCAATTACTTTTTTCTTTTTTTTAGGAACCAAAATGGAAATGGCATTTCCAGTCATTAGGACATCTATGAAGAAGTGACAATCTAGAATTGCATTATTGTTGATAATCCTGAATATTTTGTTGGAGTATTATTCATTATTAATATTTCTAGAGGTTTTGGGAAAAACTATAAATCTGTAGCGATTTCCATCGCTATCGGAACCACATTCCAAGTGAAATTCATTTGAATTCCAAATTAAATTCCGGAAGTTAAAGTAGCTTTTATTCAGTTGAAACAAGTTAATTGTTTGGCTCTGCAGTGCTACATTCAGTGCAATATATCAGATTTTTCTTTACCTCAAGTGCCCAGAAAACAAACCAACACATAGTTAAAGGTAGAGGGAAAGGCCAACCTGCAGGTTGCTGTGGTCGTGCTGTCTGGGGCCGGCGTGGAAACAGAGAGACACAGCACAGGCAGCCCAGGTTTGTGGTTGTTTGGACTGGGTCTAACCAAGCCAGGGGTTTCCTGTATGTGTACTCTTGCATGGCCTACCTGTTTTTTTCTCTCTCTCCCCCCCTCCTTTTGGTCAGACCACCAAATTGAAAATGTGAAATATCCAAGGCTAAGAAAGGCCTTACATATGTTTTAAACCCACATGGTCCTAGTAGCCTTTCCTTTGCTTTTAAAGCTTGTCGAAGGATCATAACTCTGACAGCCCAAATATCATCCCCATTAACAACACATTCTGCTTGCAATATTACCAGCTAACCCCCCATAAAAATTAGGATGTCCCCAAGACTGCATGAATGTGGCTAAAATATTAATCATGCTTCATTTAATTACCGTTATTGATTATAAAAGTAAAAATATAAATGTGTTTAAGATTTAGTAACATTTTCTATTCAAAATAGTACATTTTATTTGTATCGTTAAATGTCAATTAAACTTTAACAAGTTGTGTTAACCAGTTAGTTTTCATTTTAAATGGCCATCCCAATTCGTTGCACCCTGTGAATTAGTATGTATATTGGTATGTCATGAGAATTCGTGAGCCGGTGACTGTCCCGTCCTCTTATTAAAAATTCACAGGCTTGATCCCTGTGGCAGCCAGCACATCCACTAGCAAGTATCAACCCTTACAGCAAAGCAGCCTTCTACGGTGCTACCTGCTCATTCATCCTCTGTGTGTGTGTTGAAGAGTGTTCAGTTGTTGAGCAATAAGCCAAACATGTCAAATGCGTAATGTTTTCTCTGTGAGAAGGGGGCACACCTACTCAATATGCCTGTAGCGATTGTCTTGTCTGGTTCCCAGAGACAGTAGAAGGTAGAGAGTAGGGGAGACAAAGAGGGAGGCAGTCGAAATAAGAAATGTCATTCAGACAGACATAGAGACATTGGAGTAGACACAGAGTGTGCAGGGTGTCTGGGGTTGGCTTGTTTGGTCTGTAGCTCTGTACCAGCCATGGATCCAGTGGGAAACCTGTGGTTAGCTTCCCCCAATCTCCTCTCTCCTCCAATGGTTGTTACAACTCGCCCTAGGTCTCTGTGGCTGTCTGTATGTGTGTGGTGTGACTGTGTACAGGGGGAGGTGTTTGTCTGTCTCGGGACTGCGTATTAGAGAAACCAACTAGTTTGTGTTCGAAAGGGGGGGCCAAGTGTGTAAATGAGTGGATTTATGATCAATGTTGTGTGCTTTCTTCTTAAAAATTGAATCATAATAATCCACATGGCATGGGAACAGTGTGGCTCCAAGTGGATCTGGACTTCATGTGGCCAGCCTGTGACATCTATGATTAAAAATTTGGGAAATGTTTCAGCATGACAGCCCCCTGGAAATCAACTACTTCTATAGCATTGTAATCTTTTACTGCCATTTAAGGATCTAAGGATGTCTGAAACTGCCATCAAAGTAGCTTACATTTGCGATTTTATAGAAAAATATCCATCCATTATTTCCAACCACAATCTTTTGTAAAAGACAGGCGTATTTCATCGAGTTGTAAAATATATATAATGGACCGGGCGAAGCTGTTCCAATGGACGAGGCTGAAGTTTGTCCCTCTGTTGCACCAGTTTAGAGCATAGAAATATAGAAACTAGATCCAGGCATAGAAAACAACCAGAGAACTGATCGCGCCGCCATTATTGTTTATGTGTGCTCAAGATTTGAGATTAGCTTTACAGGTGCTGTAGCTGCTGCAGACACCCGCGCCACCCCCCATCTGCTCAGACAGGCTCTGCCGGGGAAAAGAACGAGCATTCGTTCGGCGTCGTGAACAAATAAACGAGCGTTCGTTGGGCGGTAAGAGTTAATTGAATAGTTCCAAAAGTATGAAACGAGTATGTATGAGTATGAAAAGAGTATGTACTGTTCTGTGGCCTACTGGCAGTGTGCTCAGGAAAATGTGGCACTCATCGGTCCCGCTTTTTGCTAGATTGGCGCCAGACAGACAGACAGACAGACAGACTGACCCTCTCTTAGACGGAACTGCTGCGGAGCCACAGCCGTAAAAACGATTGTTTGTCTTAGCAGTGTGTTGTTGGTGAGATTCCGATCCGACGTCTCCTTGATCAGGGCAGACGTGATGAGAAAGCAGACGATCTCTCTCACTCTTTCTCTGTCCCACACTCACACACCAAGTCTCCTTTTCTCAGACTTGCATGCACCTCTTCCACACAGACAGTAGTTCAGTAGACGAACTCCAAATGGATGCACTCTGTCACACACACTGACACGCACGTACCGCCTGTCTCTCTTTCACACGGACAGACAGAATGTGCATCCTCTCGCACGTTTACACGCACACACCTCACACAACATTGACAGGTCGCAGCATATTTCTCACCTCTGGACAGATCAAAGATAGACTGCGGGAAGTGGGCACAGAAGAGGAGTAGTTGGACAGGGGAGGTGGTTAGGGGGCTGGGCCATCGGATGACGCGGGGCATTAGACTGCTACCATTTCAGCAGCAAGTAAATCTGCTTTTTTGATGTATGGATTAAACATTCCGTCCATGTAACTTCACACTATTCACAACAGCGAATACGTTGAGCACAAAAGTGACGGCACAAAAGTTAATATCTACTATAGGCCAGGTAGTGAAATATTTGCCTTGTTTAGCCATTGAAAGTATTTTTTTGTATTTTGTTTATTGACCTTCCCAAATTAAATAAATTATGAGCACATATTTATTTAGCACTTGTTAATTGACATGTGCAATTGATAGACATATCCAGAACTGCTTACAAAGACAAGGGGGATTCACCACCTTAACCCTAGTGTTCCTATTTTGGAACATTTCAGTAGAAGTGGTAGATCTACAAGTTCACAATGCGTTGTATTGCGCCACATGAATTTGTAGATCAGTTTTTTGAAGAGATTTGGTACGATTGACAAAAGACGGGGGCCTGTTATAGACTGTGATAATATAGTGATTAACACATGGATCTGTTCCATTTCCCATATTCCCTCCTGATTGCCTACGATTGCCTTCTAAAGTTTGTGTGTACGATGTGACTGTCGCTTATCTCCTGACTAGGGAGTCTTACTGGTAATATAGTGATTAACACAGTGTAGGTGATATTGTTTTGTTCAAAAAAGTTTTCTAATAAAAATAATTGCAACGATAGTAATCATTTCTATAGTGTTTGTTCTTCAGAAACACAGATCTCTCCAGCTCTTTAGTAAACAGAAAATAAATATTTAGGTTAATTTACCAATTTTATCGATCGGGGGAGAAATGTCCTCATTGATCAGCTTAACTCATTGACTGCCAAGGCCCGAGTTTCCCGAGTTATTACAGTAGTCCCAGGCTGCCACAGCCCGAGTTTCCCGAGTTGGAAGCCATTTTGAAAAAAAAAATTTTTTTTTCAAATTTTTTTCTAAAAATGCCTAAAATGTATTAGGCATGATCGCAATCACGAAATTGCATGGTTAGCCCCATAACAAACTAGTGTTGCCCGATCCCGATCACGTGATCGGATCGGCCGCCGATATGGCCGTTTTTATAAGATCGGAGATCGGGGGAAAAAATCGGGAAAAAAAAAAAGTTTTTTTTTTTTTTTTTTTTTTTTTTTTCAAAAAAATATTTTCTGGGAGTACTGAAAGTTACAGGTAAGGTGAATGCGATATGAAATGTAAGCTTACCATAATCACAGTAATCCTTAATCATTTTCAATCATATTCAAGGGCTTTTGGAGAAATGAGACAGACAGAGCACTGCAGAGGGAAGGTGATTGTGTCAGACTCTGTGTACAGCTGGCAGCTGATGCCAATAAGTAGTAATTGGCCCCTTGCTAATGGATCAAAGGAAGGCAATTATGTCTCTCTGCACTGTCAACTAGCTCAGTGGTTCTCAACCTGTGGGTCGGGACCCCCAGGGGGGTCCTCAAATTATTTTGGGGGGGTCCCCAGATGATTAACTTAATGTGCAACATTGTTTTCTCTCTCAACAGTAAACAAATCAACATAAAGTTTAAGTGTATAGAGGGTATCTGCACATTTCGAAAGTGAAAAATTAAGGACTTTTTAATACCTCTAAAATGACAAATTAAACATTGGCCAAATTGTCAAATATTAAAGCCAGAAATTGTGAAAATAGCCGATCTACATGCTCACAACTCCTCGCGTTGTGAGGCGTTGTGAGCATGTAGATCTGCTATTTTCACAATAGAACCGTGTTATACAAAATATACTTCCTCAACTCTTCAGGGTCGGGGGTCCCCAGTTAAAATATGATTATTTTGGGGGTCACGGCCTGAAAAGGTTGAGAACCAAGTGATAGAATGAATAGAATTTTTTTTTTTTCTTAATGCCTTGCCAAAAGATCGGATCGGGAAAGATCGGGATCGAATCGGAAGCAATAATATTTGATCGGTATCGGATCGGGAGCAAAAAAACCCTGATCGGGGCATCCCTATAACAAACACATCTTTCAAAATGGCAAAAATGGCTGTTTTGTCTGACTTTGAAGGCTTCTATCTCATGAATGCCTGAACGGATTTCCAAGCGGATTTTTTTGTTTGAAAGCTGTTAAAAAGTACTACACATATGGTGCATATATGGTGCATGGGCGTGCACGATCCGTGCACAGAAAATTGATCCGTGCACTAGAAATGTAGGAAGGTGGCAGTGTTTGTTTTGTCTGACTTTGAAGGCTTCAATCTCATGAATGCCTGAACGGATTTCCAAGTGGATTTTTTTGTTTGAAAGCTGTTAAAAAGTACTACACATATGATGCATACATGGTGCATGGGCGTGCACGATCCGTGCACTAAAAATGTATCCGTGCACTAGAAATCTAGGAACGTGGCATCCTGGTACTTGGCGGCCATCTTGAAAAGGGCATTCAATGTATTGTTCCAATTTTGCAATTTGTTTTTGTTTCATCACTTCTAATTCAACTTGTTTATTTCGGAGGAGTTCTGTCTCCCAATTGGTTTGGAGCTATTATAGATCCTGTTTGTGAACAAACAAGCTATTCAACACTTATTTGAACAAAAAGCATGTTGTTAATTGGACAGTTTCAGCTGGTTGCAAGCAGCCTTGCTGTCACATACGGTCACCGTCACTATATCCCATGCTCTCCCGACCCAGTACACACACTGACTCAAACCGTCTCTCATCCCATGCTCTTTGACCCAACCTCAACGTAACACGCTTTGTCTCTCACCCCCATGACATCTCCACCAGTATTATGCATACTAGAGATTTTTCCAGTGGCTCTTACACCGACATTGTTTTTAGGAAGCATTTTGTCCATATAACATAACAACCATTTGTTCACAGAACTATTGTCTCTTATGTAAGCACTGTCATGACGGTACGTACCAAACCACTTTTCATTCCTGCTTGCAAGGCTGGAGAACATTGAAGGTAATCTGACAAGGTAGGGAGGGAGAGCTGACATTGACAGTACAAAACACCAGCATTCGAAATAGACGTGTACTCTATTCCCACAGGATGCGAACCATACCCTTTCTTCTATATTTACTGTCTTTCTATTTTCTTTTACCTCAACTTGTTATGAGTGGGTTGATTTGTCAGGCCTTGGCCTGGCCTGATAAATTGCTTCACAAGAGAGGCTATAAATTGTTTCACTGATAACAATGGCACCATTTGACCAGGTCAACACCGGAGATGGGCCATAAAGTTAGTCTGGCCTCTTTCACTCCTCTCTCTCTTGCCTCCTCTCCCTCGTTTTTCCAAACTACTCCCCTACTCGAGCTCCCGAGAGTCTCTGCAGTCTTTTTCTTACAGCCCCAGACTAAATCACAGCTGGGGGGATTTAGCAAACTGACCACACACCCACACACACGCTCACACACCAGGCATGTGATTTTACAGTGATTTGAGGACACACAAGTAATCCATTTCTAATGGGAGATTGTATTCCTGCGTGCTGCATTTTCTGATAACACACAATGTTTGAGTTTGGTTTCTGTTTCTGTCGCTCACTCAATCACTCATCTCCTTCATTCTCTCCCCTCCATGCTTGCGCGCGCGCGCGCACACACACACACACACACACACACACACACACACACACACACTATTTGAGAGGCCCTGGAACCCACACACTCATGTAAATGGCTGATGCCTGCGTTGCATTAACACACACACTCTTGTAATTCCCCCTCTAAAGCTATTGAGGAGCGTGCTCATTTTGGGGTTGCCATCTCCCTGCGGTGACGCCAGCGTGCCCCTGTCTTTAATGTTTTTACACAGAGAGAGAGAGAGCCACTCAGTCTAGAGACTAGAGAATCTTACTTTAATGCAATAGACTGGAGGATTAAGAAGCATGGGGGTCTGCCAATAAGGAAAGACTGACTAAGACGTGACACATGTAGAAAGTCCCCCGTTTCACAAGTTTTCAGCATTAGTATGCACAGACGGTGGAGGAAGGCCTGGAACCGTTAATCACTTTGTCATGTTGAAGAAATTACACTTGTTGGACCTTCTTTGGAGCACAGCGGGAAAAGATCTGAAAGTATCCTATAAAATGTCAAAAGAAATTAAAAATGAATGTTGTTCCTTTGGACGAGATTCTGTCCCACTGCGCTGGTTCCTTTTTTTCTAACCCTGTATCGGTTGAAATGGAGTCAACTAGACAAGGCTGAAGAAACCAAATCAGGTTTCTTCAATGAATGGAGCTATCAAGAAGTTAAACGTGGACAGCTCAGCCAATTGCCATGGCAGCGTACTGACATTTGTTCACAGAGGAACGTGGTGAAACCAGATCCATCCAGTCGGTAGCTTTTGACATTTCTACGATAACCATCCCATTAAAGCAGAGTGGTAGCACTGGTGGAACCAAATCTCTGCGCCCCATGGCAAAGGGGGGAGAGAAAAAAACGGCAAATGACGCTGAGAGTTGGCCTTAAGTCTTCCTCAGTGTGTCTTGGCCTGCCTGGTTTCTGTCTGTGTAAGGGAACCAACCCAACGCAGTGTCACAATCCAGTTGTTGATCGTTAAGACAAGGTCTCCAAATCCCTGTCAGACATAAGCATCTCATCCACGCTGCGGTTTCTAGGCTCTGATCGAGAGACTCATCTCCTCGCTGGAAAAGCAGCTGAAGTGTTTTTAAATGAAATATTTAGAAGATCGTTCTCTGTTTAGAATTAATTCGCATTCCTACTCATTTTGCTCTTGGTTTTAGACATTTCAAAGATTTGTCTTGAGCTCTTCAAAGCATTGTAATGTTTGTAAGAAGATAAGCTCTTGTAAAAAATGTACATCCCTCCACCTTCACATTATTTTCAGCAAATAACCCTCAATCTTTCTAATTTCCCCCTTTCCCGCTATCTCATCTATATCGCTAATGGAAGCACAGCTATGCAATGTTTTTCTGGGCAGGATCAGTAGCTAGCTGCAACAAGCGTTAATAGGCTTTGGAGACGGTTTGTCTGCGTGGAAAGATGCTGAGAGGAGGAGAGTCGCCTTAGCGCAGGGCGGCGGCAGCAACGAAGCCAGGGGACCAGATGAATAGTGATTGGCAGGAATCACAAGACTGACTCACTCATCTAGGGCCACGGATTTGGAGCAGTGGGCTCCTATTCTGGGCTGTGGTGACATTAGTGTGTGTGTGTGTGGGGAGAGAGCAAGCACATGGCTTAATCTAACAGTTGAAGTCACTAAGTTATTGTCGACAGCTTGGACCTCGTGTGTGTGGTGTGACTGTGCACTTGTGTGCGCGTGTTATTGGAGGAAAATGAAAGTAGTCTGGCGGCCAGACCACAACACAGAAGCCAGATTTAAAAGAAGAAATTTATCATCTCTTTTTCTCTCTCCCTCTGAACTCCCCTCTCCTCCACCATTTCCACCGCCACAACTTTTTTTCTCACCCCAGTTCCATAACAGCCTGTCTGTGCCTCTTTATGTCTGACTGGTTGACTCACTATTCAGTATAATCATGTTGTTCATGCATTCTTTATTAGCCTGCAGCCTGTTTCTGGTTAGCTCATTTACTATTCAATACAATTAACACATTGTCTGTGCATTCTTCAGGCTCCACATCATTTCTGATTCTGAATGGTTGGCTTTAACTTATTTGTGTTTTAATCACTTACGCCGTTTATATCAATACAGCAAAAATAGCCTAAATACAAGCTCTGCTATGGATCAGTCATTAATGTTTTATTTAAAATAATTATACGTTTATATGTTTGGAAATTAAACATTTCAAAAATGTCCGCCTCTAATCACATGCCAAAAATGGGAACGCCTTTGTTGAAAGTGGTTAAATAGGGATTTGTAGACATTAGTGCCATGTCTGTGCATGTGCACTAATGCTGTTAATTTAATTTCACATTTTCTCTTTTGCCGCAAGCGCTAATGTTCCAGCTATGTGGGGGCAGGCCATGGGCTCAGAGAACACAGAGGAAAATACTACTAAGGGTGATAAAGCTGTTTTATCAAAGATATGACCCCACATTCCATGGTGTTAATGAGAGCAGCCTGGTTTATGATTTCACTGCCTTTTGCTGCCGATATGGCTCAGTCAGTGGTTGGCTGACTGGCTTCAGTGTGTTGGGCGTCAGTCA
Organism: Nannobrachium achirus; assembly: GCF_963921795.1. Lineage (NCBI taxonomy): Eukaryota > Metazoa > Chordata > Actinopteri > Myctophiformes > Myctophidae > Nannobrachium > Nannobrachium achirus. Next base: position 36,978,807 of record NC_137819.1, on the reverse strand, counting down.
GCCTCAGTACCTTATTACCTGCAGCAGAATGAACAGACAACTTATTATGAAGAAGACTGTGTGTTGCTGTGCAACAGATCAGCTAGGCTTGGCAAGCTGAATCAATGCTGCTTCAACGCACTTTGGAAATGAAACGATCTGCTCGTGCTTTACCTCGCTTTCACTTTCATGCCTTCTCTCTCTCTCTCTCTCTCTCTCTCCCTTTTTTCTCTTGTTCTGTCTTTCTCTTGTTATGCCCTTTTTTCCGCTTATGACCTCCATGGCTTGATCCCTTGTTCTGCCTTTGTCTTTCACTCTCTCACACTCGCACGTATGAACGCATGATCCAAGCCAAAGTTCCATGCTGTCTATAGGAAGTAAGCCTGACTTGTTGAGTCAGTCAGTCAGTCAGGTAGCCAGCAGCTCATTATAGCTGGATGTTTTACAGGCTTGTCATTTTCTGGGTGGAAGGCATGTTCAGGCCAGTTTCAGAAACACCTCAGTCTGTGTGAAAGCATGTGTGCGCGTGTGCTTGCATAGTTTCTCCCTGGTAATATAGGTCACAATACGCCTCAAACTGACTGGGTTGCATTTTAGGCGTGCTGATGTTTTTGATAATTACTGGTGTCGTTTAAGCCATTTTGGTGTTTTTACACAACATAGCCACCAATTTCGTTTGTCCTACCTATTTTTCTTGGTTTGAACCTGTTACATCCTGCCTGTTGTACAAGGTCTTGGACTGGTGCTGAACATATCACAAATCCTAAGTTAAATTTGTCTTACAGGGTTTAGAGCTTTCATATCTCAATGGATGTCACTAACACCAACATACTGTGTAGGGTTAGAAATGCTATTGTTGTATAAAAAAAAAGAGAGAAATGTAATGGACCCATTCATGACACTGAGGTACTTTTCATAAAATTATCCACCAACAAACACACCAATTGAGGACTGACTTAATAACAGTGTTTGGTGCCTGCAGCAGCCAGTGAAGCTCTTCCAGGACCAGGACGAGACGGCTTTGAGTCTGGTCAGAGAGGCTGCTGTCGTGTCACTGATTACACTAGCTTAGCTGTCTCCACGCGTAGGAAACATCTCCCTACCTGTAATATACTGAAGAGCGTCACCATTTAAAACCAAGGCTTACAAGGTGCGAGGTTCAGACCATGCTGCCTCGTCCTCTAAATGCTGAATCCCTACCTGCTCACGCCCTCCTTACTTTGTATTGACTGTATCTTAAGCCCCATATCTTTAACCATACGTGATATTTACAATCTCACGTCACATCGCAACACATTGGCTATTTCCAGCCAACAAATAAACTATTTTTTATAAAATCTAAGGGTGAAGTGAAGGAGCTTTGAACCGTGGCTTTCAGGTCTGTAAAGTATTTTGTGCAGTGGATGCTTGTTGAGGCAATACCTTCATTACACTGAAACGCTGGCCGACATGGGCCTGTAAAAGGATCCATCATGTCCTCTGCCAGACTTCCACAATGAAATGTAATTTGTCTTGATCAACAAACGTACACTTTTGTTTTACCTCAGTGCTTCACCGGAGTTAGTCTAGTTCATCTGGGGGTTTAAACTCACAGGAGCTTACAACTCTTCACATATCTTTCTCCCTTTTTTTCCCTCCTCCCAATTTAAACGTGCCTTTTCCTCTCTCCTTACTCTCTCTGCTTCTGCTTTCCTTAACTCCCTTCGCTCTAAACCGCTCTTAGTTCTTTCCCTCCCTCCTTTCGCTCCCACCATCAGTCTGATGTTGGAGATGGGGATCACGAGGCAGCTGAGGTCAGGGCTTCACATGTTGCACCTGTAGCCATCTCTCTTCTGTTCCTTTGATCTCCACTGGAGTGTTTTTCTTGTTCTTCTTCTTCATTGCTTTATCCTTCTCTCTCCTCTCTTCTGCTGTGGTTTCCCCTCTTCCCCGTGTGTGTGTGTGTGTGGGGGGGGGGGGGGGGGGGGTGTGCGCTAGCGTGTGTGTGTGTGTGAGCGAGCGAGCGTGTCTGTCTGCTCTCCTCTGGCTGTGAGCCATCGTGGCGTCCTCCTCTTTGAACCTACTGTCTTTTAACCGTCATTATGAGATCAACAGAGAGGCATTTAAAACAATAGTTAACAACTCTGCTGTCTGCATTCTGTTCTCCATGCCGTCCATGGGATGAAGTAACAACACTTAAGTTCTTCATTCAATTACGGACACATGTATCTTATGGGAGATGGTCTTATCACCCCCGTAAGAAACAACTTGGCTTATCAGACAAGTGTTGTGTCTATTTCTACTTCTCTATTTCTACTATTCCAAAAATGTTCTACAGTATATGCAAATGTCAGAAAACAAGTGCCCCAGATGCTTGGCTCTAGGCAATGTAGAGAAAATATACCTGCACCCTTAGAAGTTTTTTCTTTTCTTTTCACATCTCCATCACCATGCAATGTAATGTGTGTAAACAACGCAATTTAATATTTCTAACCAAGGCAAGTGGGGTTATAATTCCTCTTTATTTCTATTTTTGATCTCACTGACTTGACTGTCACCAATAGAAGGGTTTTGTAATTTGTATTTTTTTGGTCTGCATTTCAGACTGTGGACACACCAATCCAGTTAATTCCCATTGGAGGTTCCCCCTTTTCCTGTACCAAGTCTCCATTATTTCCTGCCTTTTGTTATCCCGATTTCGGCTTGTGATAATACCAGTCCAATAGCCGTCACAAATATTACACATTTTATCCATTAAGTCAACACATTGTCCAGAATTGCCCAGACAGTTGAACTGCTTCAGTTTGTTGTCTTACAAAAAACTTGCCAGGATAGATACATTGTGGGCATGGCACTTGTAACCTTTTCCGATGGTGTCTCTGGCGTCTCTACCCACCATGCAACCTCACCGCCTTTTAGCCTGGTGGTGAGGTACATTTCGCACCCTTTCTCTCTCCCCTCTGCACCATTAGACCCACAGACAGACACCGGTCGACCTTTTCCATCCACTAAATATAGACCAACAAAGAATTGGAGGAAGGGAGGGAAAAATAAATGGGGAATAATGGAGAGAACATAGTGTGAAAAACTCAAATTGGGGAAGAGTGAAATGATTTGGGGGGGGGGGGTTAAGTAGGGGCGACAGGTTTGTGTTTAGTCTAAGTGACCGTAGGCAGCTGAGACAATGGCCTCCTGTTAACGATAGCTATCGGTTGTTTAACGACGGCGTTCTAAAGCACTCTGACGTCAGAACGGGGGGCCAATAATAAAAGCAAAGCCTGTAGAAAGGAGTTGAAAATAGCCTCCGCCATGTCCGGTACACCGCTTCTACTACAACCTGTGTTTCTTTTGGAAGGAGAATAGAATACAGGTGGCTCAGGGTTACTCTGTAGGCTAATGGTAAATGAGTTTTCTGCCCTGTAATGGTCTGTAAATGGGACAGAGCAAGACAGGAAATGGTGTGTTTTTCCCCAGCTAACGCGTCATTCAGAGTGGACTATTCTTCCAGTCTGGGGTAGAAATGGGTAAATGGCTTCATGGCCTCCGGGGGTCATTTGTCTTCCTGAGTTTTTCTCCAGGATCGGGCCACTAGCAGCCATCGTTGCCATGCTGCCATCTAGGTGATTGGTAGATGTAGAGTCAATGGGGTTGGAAGACAAGGCAGTGCATAGAAAAATGCAGATTTTAACAGCATGGCCACAAGGAGGTAAGCTGTGTGTGTGTGTGTGTGTGTGTGTGTGTTAGTGTTGTCACGATACTGGATTTTCAACTTCGATACGATATTTTAAAACATTTCGATACTCGATACCATTTTCGATACCACGCAACCACGGAGAATTTAGTGCAAAAAATTTAAAGAAAAATACACAAATAAAAAAATAAACTATCAACTGTCTGGAAGAAATAATTACACTTTCGGTAAGTCCAATGTCAAAGCCATCCGACTTTGCCAAACGGGAGGTGAAATGAGCCGAGGTCCAAAGTTCGCTGCGCATCAATCATGTAGTGTACCGTCACGGTAGTGCCGCGCTGCGAGCTTGTAGGTCTGCTACTGCAGGAGCTCGCGGGGGCTGAGAGAGCCGCCACAGCTCGGGAACACTCCAGCTTGCATGGCCGTACCGAACTGTAAAACGTAGTATCGATACTACCGATACTACGGAAAAGTCGTATTGTACCGAATGGATTTTTTCTAGAGATGGACCGATTGCAAAATTCTTGGCCGATACCGATCCACCGGTTTTATGAAGGTCTGACCTGCCAAAACCGATTTTTCCGATACCGATTTCTTTAGCTAAGAACTAGGAAATAGGGTTGCTCCAATACCCTTTTGTTTCAGGCCAAGTAGGCCTACAAGACATACTTCAATTTGAGTACCAATAAGCTAGAAGAACACTAATGCCAAATCAATCACAATAGTACAATATCCAAAATCACAGACACTATCCAGTCTAATATGACCGTCTGGACTAGGCAGGAGGAAAGCAGGTGACGCATGCTTTTTCCCCCCCTTCTTTTTGGAGACGACATTGACACAGGATTATGGAATATATCCTTACATTGCAAAGGTAATCGGCACCATCTGTATTCTGTAGGCTGCCTCTAAGTAGACTGGCTGCTACTTGCTAATGTTTACGTCACAGGACCGAGCATCATGCTGTGCAGTGCAAGAGATACAATTGGCCGATTTTGGCATATTTATGTCAGTGACCTGCCGATCACCGATTTGGCCGGTTTGATATGATACCTGCCGATTTCTGATATTGGCCGATACCGATGTCCATCCCTAATTTTTTCAGTATCGATATTTATCGATATACCGATATTTTTGACAACACTTGTGTGTGTGTGTGTGTGTGTGTGTGTGTGTGTGTGTGTGTGTGTGTGTGTGTGTGTGTGTGTGTGTGTGTGTGTGTGTGTGTGTGTGTGTGTGTGTGTGTGTGTGTGTGTGTGTGTGTGTGGCTAATCTCACAAACCACTGGGCAGAGCAGTGAGTGCCACATTTCTTGTGCACGCTCCCAGATGGACCATTTGCTGCATAGTGCATATCACTACCCTACTCATGTCTCAACTTTAAATACTGGAAGTCAATGGGTAGAACTTACATTTTAAATACTGGAAGTCAATGGAGGTTGGATTGTAATATATTTGTGTCCGTGTTCGAACGCATCTCAGACCGAGGGTCCATGAAATGAAAAATAGGCGATTTACTGCTTCCTTTTCTCACAGGAACCACTACAGCTGCAACAAGTTGAACCTCCATTTCGGCTTCCACCGCACTTTTCCCGTTCGTCGTTTCCAGTTCCACACCTTCGCTTTCTCAGTTCAAACTGAATGACCCCTGTCCCTCTGTTTGCCAGCGTAAATGAATGCGGTCACGATTATCAAGTTAGCCTGGTATTTTCCTCAAGCTGCTTTCATGTTCTTTTAGTCTGTCATAAGGGGACAGTGAAGGGGTGGCGGTATGATCTTATGATGAAGCCACCATCGAGCCTTTCACACACAGACAGACACTAAGGCCTTGTGTTCTCCAACAAGCCTTTTTCTTTTTTACCAGTCGGCAGCACCCAGCAGATGGCTGTGGGAAGCTTCAGTCACATCTCCCTCTTGTTGCTATGAGAACTAGCGATAACCTGTATGAAGCTTTAGCCTAAAAGTTCCCATCGGACATGATTGTATCAATATCAGTTGTCTTTTGCCCCAAATCATCTTATCTCTGGGCAGTGCCACAGTTGATGAAAAATCAGCTGTACAAGTAATTCCAATCAAAATGTGAATATATTTAACTTTGTTGAAACTGGGGTGGCCCTGCTAATTGCACAGAGACACAGCAAGCTGTCACTGCTACAGGGAAGATGCAACGGCAGCATGCCCTCTCCACTGTAAGAAGGACATGGATCCAGCTCTGTGGACACTTGAAAGAGAGCTCTCTGGTGGGACACAACCGGCCTAATATGCCGTGAACATTCAGGGCCAGAAAAGAAAGAACACATTCTCCCAACTTTCTGTGACCGTTCATATTTGTCGTGACTCAGACATTTATTCTTAGTGCTAAAAGCTTTCGTTGCTAGGAGACAGTGTGTCAAGAGAGTGGGAGCGAGAGAGAGGGACAGAAAGAAAGAAAGGGGAAGAAAGAGATGGTGGCATTGTGAAGGGGAGAAAGACGGAATCTGAAAGCTGAATGACAAACAAACGGGGTACGAGTCAGCAGGGACATGCAGTGCACACATCGCATGCACGTGCACGCACGCACACACACACACGTACACAGTGGGTACTGGGCATGGTTACTATTCCTGTGTTCTTTGTCTACAGTATGTGCTTTGTGCTACCCACGCATGAACCCACTTACCTCCTCGTCCTCACAAACCTATGTTGTTTTTGCACTTCGCGTGCGCGCGCGCGTACGTACATGTACATGCATGTTAACTCACCCACTCTAAAGTATTGCACCACTTTTGTGTATTTTCGATGTTTTCATCTGTAGTCATGATGAGTGTCTGTTCTCGTGTGTGGATTTGTAAATATCTCTCAAATGCCTGTTTGTGTGTGTGTGTGTGTGTAGCACTCAGACCAGACTCTGGTCTCGAGGCCTAACCATCCCCTGTGATAACGGCCTCATTGTCTTCTGTATGAATCATATGCTAGAGCCTTATTAGTAATCTGCCTTCAAATAGCTATTATCAGCTACCCCACACAGCCCACTGCTGTCTGTCTCTCTGGCCCATTCCCGCACACTCACAATACAAGTAGTTCAGATAGCAGCATGCAGTGTATTATTCACTGGCAGGACTCTATTGAGATATCCTCTAATTGATATACAGATTCAAACGGGGGAGTGGATGGCCCTTAGAAGTGTAATGTAAACATCAAAATATATCTTTTTTTTTTCCCCTTTTTTTAAATCAATGATATTGCAAAATATGATTGGCAATATCATAGATATTTTTGCGAATTAGGAAAAAAGACTGCTTCTACTGTTCTATTTTACTGTGCAGTTAATTAGATTTAGCAAGTTACTCTGGGCCTAGTCCCCAGAATTGGAGTTGGGAACCAGGACCACTGGTTTAGAAGACATGTATAATACGTACATGTATATGACAGAGCCTCAGGTAACCTTTTTCCTCAAAGTGGATCTGTGTTTTAAAATGAAACCTTTTTAATTTCATCGTCTGTAATCTCAAGGCAGGGCGTGCCTGTCACACAAGTGGTCTTTTGACTGGTTGGGTTTTTCAAATCCCTGGAACAGCTGGGAAAGTCATGGCGCCCAGCCATTGCTAGGCCCTTGAGCAAGGCACTATGTTTGTGCTAGTACACAGTTGCTCAGCGTTGTCAGCCATGCCCGCATGGTTTTACAACTGGAATAATCAGTTGAAATGTTGCCGGTTGACTGGCCTTGGTTCAACAGCTGTTTAATTTAAAGAACTAAAGTCATACATTATTTTCTGTATAATAATGTCAGTGCATCTTGTTTGAGTGCACTGTGCACTACACAGCCCAGCCTTATATGTACAAAGTGCACAAGAGTGCTGCGCTGCAAGCTTGTAGATCTGCTCTTAAATCATGTTTTTTTTGCAAATCTTTGAATATATCTTTTTTAAAGCGAACATTTGTAACTAAAATATTTGCTTCTGGGGGGTCCCTGATAAATAATATTTTTAGATGGGTGTAGGCCGCCAAATACTTCTAGGCGTCCTTGACATGAAAAAAATTTAGAACCACTGACAGAAACATGCTTTTTTCAAAAACCTTAGAAGGATTTAGAAGACATTTATAGAATCGGGTCAAAAATAATAAAAGACTTGCACAAATTTTGCACAAACTTTTCAAAAATAGCAGATCTACAAGCTTAAACCAAAAGCTAGAGTGTTGGTACTAGGCTGGAAATCCTTTGCAGTCATCTGGGAATACACTTGATGTAGGGCAAATGATTATTCATTATCAGTGTGATAGATTATTTAAATCACTTGACATATTTTCAATCTCTAGCGCTAGATTTGCTAGACTTAAGAGAAGTACAGCTTCGAGTACTTGTCTGAAAGTGCAAGGCACTGGAGAAACTCGGATGCACCTCGATATGCCTGAGTGTTGACTTTTTAGTACCTCTCCAAACCCTGCCAGGCCAATAGTCGCAACTACTGCAGTGTTGTAGTATTAAAGAAGCCTTCAACACATCTCCCTATCATTGTTAACAGTTCACTGTGGTTGGCAAACTTGGCATATGTAGATATGGCCGTACTTTGTTTCACTGTGGGAAACTGATTGTAGCGCTGGTATTTAGGCTAGTCTATATATTGTGTGTCTTTATTATAATGCACACATAAACACACACACACACACACACACACACACACACACACACACACACACACACACACACACACACACACACACACACACACACACATTCTGTATTGTTGCAGCATGCCCATATGTTTCCCACCCTCTGCATTCTTAGCCTTACTGCCAAAGCACATCTGGTCCTAATGAGAGTGTGTGTGTGTGTGTATCTATGTGTGTGTGTACGTGCGTGCATTTTTAGCCTTGTGTTGAAATGGTGTTGAGTCTTTTACTGCAAGCCACAGCTTTACAACGCGCTTTTTACTGTAGGCTTGTGTGTGTGCGTGCGTGTGCATATTTGTGTATGGTTGGGGGGGGGGGGGGTGTGTGTGTGTGTGTGTTGGGTGCAAATCCAATTGTGTTTATACGTAGGTTGTGTGTACTGTGCAGAAACTCACCTAAATACAGTCAGGTTCTCACACTAAACAAAGAACATAATTCCTATATAAACTTGTCGTGCGGTGGTATGTGTGTGTTGTGGCTGTACATAGGCCATGGTCCCTACTGTGTGAATGTTTATATCATTTCTGTGTGTCTTTTTGTATGCGGAGTGCATGGACTTGCAGCAGTCATAAAATCTCAGCTTATATTTTGTCTTTAGGAGTTTGAAGGCCTGTTGAGCTATCAGCTTTATTAGCGTTGATTCCCCAGCTTTGATAGTGACAGCCAAGGCATTGATTTGACTGCAGAGCTCTGAGAACACTGTTAGGCCTATATGCTGTCCCACTATCTCTGCCCCGACCCCCCACTCAGTCTTACTCTCTCACACAACCTCTCCTCCAGTCTCATCTTTCTTGGCCAACTCTAACCCCCTCTCTGTCATCCCTCCACTGTGTTTGCCTCCAAATCACCATTCCTCCTGTGACAATATTAATGTCACCTAGCCTGGGTGCCAGCTTGTTCGCTCCGTTCTGCGATTTGTTTTGTTTCTCCGCATCACAGTCTGGAAATGATTCAGTTGACTCGCATTTCTGAACGTCCGTTGTGACGTGCAAGGAGCTCAATCGGCTGAGGTTTTGGACAAGGTTGACGCCCACTCGTGGCTTGGGAGCTTTTGGCTACGCTGAAGCTTCATGGCAGGGAAAATTGAGTGTAGCAACGTTTTCATAAAATACCAAAGAAGTGTTTATTTTTTTATTTACACGTCGCCAACTTCCACTGTGCTTTCTGCGGAGACGCGCATTTAACATAGAATGACAGACAAATAAAACGCAGTAGGCCTACTATGCAGGAAAAAGGGGGGGAAATACCAAAGAAATCAAATCGCCCGCTACCACTGTGCTTTCAGCTGAGCCGGAGACGTGCATTTAACATAGAATGACAGACAAAAAAAAAAAAAAACTTTATCGTTGGATATGATTTTGTCCACAATTTCATGCTGTATTGATATTGGTACCGTTAGGTGAGATAACAGGCGAACGTTGATCAAAATAACAATTCTACATTTTCTAATTGAGTATAGTAATGCAGATGTTAAACAATTTTACTTTTGAGAGCGTAAAACTTAACGCTCTCAAGAGTTAAAGATCTATAAGGGTCTGTTTGGTTACCAACTCTCCATCATTTAGCTTGGGACAACCTCGAAACCCCCTCAAGGACCACTGGTTGAAAACCACAGACTTAAGACATCTATGTTCACATTCACCACCCTGGTTCACACTCTCTCTCTCTGTCTTCCTTCTCCCCCAGGGTTCGCCTTCCCAGATTGGGCCTATAAGCCGGAGTCGAGCCCCGGCTCGAGGCAGATCCAGCTGTGGCACTTCATCCTGGAGTTGTTGCGGAAGGAGGAGTACCACGATGTTATCGCCTGGCAGGGCGACTACGGCGAGTTCGTCATCAAGGACCCGGACGAGGTGGCCCGACTGTGGGGCGCCAGGAAGTGCAAACCCCAGATGAACTACGACAAGCTCAGCCGCGCGCTAAGGTGAGAGGCACCCTCTTCACTGTAGTTCAGTGATTCTGTTCATTTTAAAGACCTCCCCCCAAGTTGATGTATTAGGCCGCGGACCCCCATTTGATATGATTTGTGTCTTGTCTACACAGCAACGGTTCCCAAACTTATTTTCCTCTTTTTTTTCTTTTTATTAATTTATGTAATTATTTTCCAAAATGTTACTTTTTGTTGGTGGACATTTTTGAAAATCTTTTGATATGGTAATAAATAACTAAATGTAGGAAACAAAAAAATGATTTACTTAAAAACAATTCAGACCACTTCTCCTCTGATAAAAGCCATGACACGTGATACTTTCGTTTTTGTTTGTCTCGGCTCACATTTGTTGTCCTCTTCAAATCCATTTTGCCATATTGCTGTAGTTTTCATTTCTTTGACAAGTGAGTCAATATGGCAGTGACTCATTTCTATAGTGACTAGTTCCTGCAGGTCACCATTTTTAGTGCTAACTCCCATCCGAGTGCTTTGTTGATAAAGACGTGTTAATTTATCAACAGGCTACACTATCAGTTAAACCTTGACGATTAGAACAGCAGCCGCTATGGTCAAATGTTTGCATGATAGCCTTTAATAAACAACAGGTTGTATTGTCTGTCAGTGAAATCTGATCTTGTTATCAGCTTAGAGTAATTCCTTTCTCGGGGTCATTCCTTTTGCACAGTTTCCGGCCATTTGCATTTGATTTGATAGAAGCCATATCAGCTGCTGTAGCTTACTATATGTAGGTAGTACAACAAACACACACTACCGCTGACCATGCAGAGTTGCCTACAGTGCAGGCCTCCCGTCACTTGAGCCCAGTGCATAACTGCTTTTGTAAACCAATAATGTTCATCACGTTGTCATATTGTCTATTACTTATGCAATATAAAATTGATGTAACGTTAGTCGTTGCCGTGAACTGAGGACATAACCTCGTAATTTCTCTCCATTTTAACGCTTGTAGTGCAGTGGAGATCTGACCGGAAACGGGAAAGAGTCGAGGGTCAGGCTGGGGAATCTAACCTGTGAGTCGGGCTGCATCAGCGCCTATATGTGGTATGCGCCTTAACCACTAGGCCATCGGCTCACTGATTTGCCGTTCTTGACACTGTAACTGCACTTAAACCATGCATGCCATGGTTAAATGACATCACTTGTGCTTTTAGGAGAGAATGAAGGAGCGCAGGTGGAAGAAAGATAGAAAGATTATTTTTGATACCATTAATTCCATTTGTGTAACTCCTGAGTCCACTTGCCTGGAAGCGTAAACAGAAGTGTGATTGCCTCTTTTAGAGCTCACATTTCATTCCCCTCTTTTGAGCCTTCCACACCTGTCACCTGTTCTGTTGTCTTCGATCACTTTGAGCCTGTGTCATCTTCCTTTCTCGACAGTTTCAACTTAAACCTGCATCTTTGGGGCATTTATGGGACACATAACAATTAGATGAATCACAGTGAGCTCAGCTGTGTCCCAACGTGAGGGAGAAATGAGAGACGGGAGCGTTTCTTTGGAAATGACAATGATGGACTGACAACCGGGGATGAACAGGTGCTTTCAGTGTAGCATGACAACATGGAAAAGGCTTTGTTCAAATACATAAGACGAGGTCAGATAGGCAGCGTTGGATGTGATTAATGTGGCTGCCACTAAACTCCAGAAAGTCACCACCATGAGAGAGAGATGGCACATTTTAAACCTCAGTTCAAATATAACGTGTTCAAATATTAAATGTTTGAGTTGAAGAATTGGACAAGAAAAAGGTGTGTGTGTGTGTGTGTGTGTGTGTGTGTGTGTGTGTGTGTGTGTGTGTGTGTGTGTGTGTGTGTGTGTGTGTGTGTGTGTGTGTGTGTGTGTGTGTGTGTGTGTGTGTGTGTGTGTGTGTGTGTGTGGTTTGATTGACTAGGATAAGCTCCGTTGTAGAAAGTTGGATGTGTGGTTTATTGGCGAGGCATCATGGCATTAACCACAAATCAGCGGGCCATTCAGGTAAAGGTACGTTTGACAGGGCACCAGGATGTATAAACCACATCAATTGTGATAAGGGTAGCAGAGCAAAAAGATAAGACAAGATGCGTGTGACCCGGAAGAGTTGAACTTTGAATGAACTATGATAAACTCTGTGTGTGTGCAGATGTGATTTGTCAGGAAACTAGGACGTTTTAACCTCAAGTGAACCGGGATGAACTCAGAAGAGCTCTGAAGTAAAGGTTGAGAAAGTGTGTGTTATGGAGGTCCAACATTTTGTGCCTTAGATCAGCTGCTCTTATCTGAGCAAAGCACTGTGGTAACATATAAGAAGACAGGATGAGTGATCGAGAGCCATGGAATGAGTTGAGACACTGTGTGTGTGTGTGTGTGTCTGTGTGTGTGTAAAAGGTATCAGACATATCCTTTGTTTGTTTTAACCTGTTTGGTTCCTGCATGCGTCCAGTACAGGCTATGCACAGTGCAGCTGTTAGAAACAGAAAAGAGGGGGTGTGCTGTCATGCCACTTTGTCTTGTTGAATTGAAGTCTGTTTCATCACTTTTTCCACATTACATTTCTTTTATATACCGTCCCAAAATGGGAAATTTGATTTTCAGCAAAGGCGAGCAATACCACGGTGCACTTGACTAAATACACAGAAAACACAGTAATCAATAAAACAGACACACAACAACACAAGGCATCAAAGAACAAGAGTGCTGGGGAATGAACTGAGGAAAGCGGTCGTGTGGCGTCTGTCTCTGTTCCCTCTCGAGCCGTCACACTCCACTGTACAGGATCTAATAAAACACAAATACCAATTTAGCAAAGATGAAAGGAGGAAGAATAAAAGAGATGAAGCCATTTTTTTTCCTTCGTGACTTGTCTCGCTCAGAACTTCTGCTAGTGTGACAGCTAGAACAGACACGCACAGACACACCATGTCCCTCTGTGCAGCACATGTGGGATACTGAGATGTTGTATTTTCGCTCCCTGTCTGTTTTCTTATCGTCTTTGTACAAAGAGACTGACAGATACACACACGCACACACACACACACACACACACACACACACACACACACACACACACACACACACACACACACACACACACACAGTGACTCATCGGTGTAACACGATGTGTCGTAGGTTGGTGTGGGTTATAGCTCACTATGGTGATGACTTGTTACACTGCCTAGTCACCCCACACACACACACAGAACTTGCTATAATTATGTCAGCCCTCCTCCAGTCCATCTGTGACTTTTTTGTCTCCAACATTCCACCTTCTTCAACGTCACCCTCTTAAACTAATGGCCCAGTCGCCATTTGAGGAAAATGATATTTTTGCCTAAAGGGGAGCACAGATCGCAGAATTGACCCGTGTGAATGCCGCACGGTAACTGGATGCGCTGCATCCAGTTCCCCTGGTGGAAAAATGGAACAGCGGCGCGGCAGGTGCGGCATTGAAAATAATGGGGGCGTATGTTTTTGACGTGCCGCCTACGCGTCCGTTGTCCGTTGTGTGCTTCCCTTAGTCAGCTCCTCACGACAGCTCCTCGCCTCTATCCTAATTGAAAAGGACCATGCTGTTCCTGCCTCTTTTGGTATAATGGCGTATCTCCCTAGTGTGACTTGGGCCAAAATAAATTGTCTGAAGAAAGTCGGTAAATCATTTGGCAGGTTTAAGGTTTAATCCTATTTAATCCTCTTATGTTACATAACTGTGTTGTTATAAACGTGTTGTGTGAAATGATTATGAAATATCATAGTTTGTTTTGGACCAGTTTTTTGATGGTTTCCGGTAGGGCTGCAACAGTTAATGGAACTAATCCATGTAATAGATTTATAAAAATCAAGTTCTGGAAAAAATAAAACTATAAATCTTCAAAGAATTGCAGATCAACATGGTCACCATGAGACATTTCGTGAGCCATTTGTTGTGCGATGAAGCATCTAGACTAGATTTGTAACCTTATGGGGGTTAGTGTGTCATTGACTGTTTCACTGATATAAACATATGGATTTTACTGATATAAACATATGGATGTCACAGAACTCAACCAGGTAAAAACAGGTATAGGTCACTGGTCACTGGCTACTGGCTAGAAAGTGGAAAGATGGAAAAAAAAACTTAAGGGAGTGTTAGAATAAGCAGGTCAAAAAAATGGGGCCGACTTTGATGCCACATTGTATCTAAAAGTAGAAACGTTTTAAGTTGCAATTGATTTAATAGTAGGCTAAAGGAACATCTACCGGTTTGATTTCAAACGGGCCCCCAGCTGCAGTTAAACATAGCTTCAAACTCCCTCTGTGCTTTATCAAGCTTCTATACCAATGAAGCTCTTAATTAATTCTGAAATCGCATAGCAAAAGCCTTTCACCCCTTAATTGTTAAGTGCTTGATTCATATTGCACACTTTGAAGTGTGTGTGTGTGTGTGCGTGCGTGTGAGTGAAATGAGCTGTGGTGTAATATATGCTGTACAGTAGAAGTCCTTTCTACTTTATTTGAAGTGAGTTCAAATGCTCTTCAAAGGCCCAGAGCAAGCTTGAGCCCGTATGCGAGTCTGGGTCTGTCATACTGATGTAGTTCCCTGTGTGTGCGCGTGTGTGAGAGAGGGAGTGCGTGCGTGCGTGCGTCTGTCTTGGCCGCTTGCCCACTATATGGGTGATGTATGTGTGCAAATGTATGGATATTGTAAGGGTACCTTTTATAGTGTTTGTGTGGGCATGTATTATACCTACCTTGTTGTGCTTGAGTGTGTACATGTGAATGAGTGAGTGAGTAATCATCTCTCTAACAGCAGCAGGTAGGCTTTGAGGCTAGAGAGGTCCTTCACTTACTGAGTCACAGACACACACCACACCACACAGCTAAAAGAACTTCCTGTTCCAGTCGGTCAAAACTACTTTACTCTGTTCTGTTCTGCCGTGTACCATAGACTAGGCACTCTATTCACACTGAAGCAGTCGTGTACGATGAATGGAGAGCGCTGCTTTCATCTCCATCGAGCCTCAATGCAGTCGTATGACAAACCTAATTAGGGCGTTATGCTATTAGTCAGATGTTCCATTTTGCTGATGGTGACCTACTCTTCCTGCCTCTGGACCACTTAATATGTTCTATCATTTTGGATGACTAAGTCTAATTTATACTTCGGTGCACGACATTGCCAAAAAAGAGCAGATTTTAGAAGCTCACAACATGCCGCATCTGCGACTTCTAAATCTGCTGTTTTTGGCCGCATGACACTGTCGTAGGATGGAGCACAAATTAGGCATAAGCCGATCTTCGTAATGGAGGTGGCCAGCTATTAACGCTAATGATTAGAGAATTATAAAAGAGGTTATGTGACATTACCGTGCCAGCAGTGAGGTTTGAATTAGGATTTTGTGCACGTAATTCATACACACACACACACACACACACACACACACACACACACACACACACACACACACACACACACACACACCACCGTTTTATTTTTGTTTACTCATCCCACTGCTTTCCTTTTTTCTTCCTTTCTTTCTCCCCTTGTTTTAACATTCTGTCTCGTTGTCCCTTTCTCATTATTTCCTCTTCCATTTCCATTCCAATCTCAAGACTCTTTTGCTCCTTTGTTTACACTTCAACTGTACCATTTTTACTGCATCACTAAATCATCAGCTCTGTCTCTTCATGTCTCTTTCCTGTCACGCTGCTCTGCGTATTATCTAATAAAAACAAACGCTAAACAAATAACATCCAAATGACTTAAAAGACAATTAAAGACACATGGGACTCTGCTAAGTTTTCTATTTCATCTTGAAAATGTGTCGATCTCTCCACATGGCATTCTCTATTTTGTTTTATATGAACCCAAGGGACTTAAAAATTGTCTTATTGGGGCCCCCTAACCACAACATAATTTATTAATCTTGAAGATTAAAAGCTATTCATATTCCAAGATTATGATGACGATTAGCCTCGTTTGCCATTCAATTTCCCAGCGACTTGTAATGTACAGTATAGCTTAGCCTAAAGGAATTCTGATTAAAATCTTTTAAAAGCCAAGTTAAAACCTATAAACGGCTGTTAACTATGCTGTGAGTTGACCGCTGTCTACTGTATATAATATGTGTTTTCCTTTTCTTTAGATACTACTACAACAAGAGGATCCTGCATAAGACCAAAGGGAAGAGGTTTACATACAAGTTCAACTTCAACAAACTGGTCCTGGTCAACTACCCATTCATTGACATGGGAACTGGTATGTAAACATGCACAAACGCACGCTCACTATACAGCTATCCATGCTCTATACTTGGCTTCGCTGCGTACAGTGTCTCGAACTGAAAATGGCCAAGAGCATCATTATAAATCAGGTCGTATACATGTGTCCTCGCCACACACTAGGGCTGTACTGTAAAAGTCGACGCATTGACGAGTTGGTCGAAGACCCCACTAGGACTGTCTTCAAAAAATCGACGAGTCGTTTTAAGCCCTGGGAATTGACGCCAATTGTTTGAGTCGATGCGACGCGTTCCGTTAAGAGGAGGAAAAGCAAGCTGTCAAAATCCCATATTAAATAACCTGCCCCAGCACAAACAAATGTCCAAGAAGTAAACAATCTACTAAAGTCAGATTAACACACACACGTGTAGGCTACTAGTTACATTTTCTAATTAAGTGCTTCTGAATTGTTCCAGTGTTTTTGTAATCCATGCTGTTTGTGTTTCGCTGTGTTTGCGTCCATGACATGTCCACACTGGAACGTGCATGGGCTGTGCCTCCCCTTGTGCATGATCTGTTGATGGGCTGTGCCTCCCCTTGTGCATGATCTGTTGATTCTGAATCTGTTCTCGACACAGACTCATTACTCCGTAAGTGCTCTGTGTCCCGCGACTGGACTGGATCCCATCGTTCATTTAAAAGAGCCGTTCAATAGAGCAAATCGTTTGCGAATGTCTCATCTCTACTGCGCTGCTTGCCGACGGGGCAGAGTTGAACAGCGGAGAAGTTGTATTTGTTTTAACAGTGTTATCGGTGTGCACTGTGTTGTGCTCACGCACCGAAAACACAGTGTATTCAATTCATCTTAATGTATTGTATTATGTTGACGTGGTTTAAAGCAACACTTGATTATTTTTTATTTTTTTACACAAAGTATAAAATGATTCATCGACGCGTCGGAATGAACCCCTCAACTCGATTCGACTTAAAAAATCCTGAGTCGAAGAGCCCGCAAGTCAACGGAAATAGTTTGAGCCGATGGTAATTATTTTTATAGCAGCAGTTACTACTGCTGTGCGCTAAAGTGCTGGACTGGACTGGTGTGTCATGTACTTCTAATTTAGTCCATCTTACTTCCTACTACTTAAAATAAAAAATAAAACCAGTTGACGTGACTTGAAAGTTGACTTGATCATATTACGGGGGGCTCTTATTTTGAAGTTAACCGTTTTGAGAGGAAATATTTCAACGTCTTATTAGCTACTTGTTGCAGCTAGCCAGGCACTTTGACGCTGAGTGTGGTGGTGGTCTCATGCTGAGAAGTAGCAATGGGCGAAGACAGACGTTGCCACACTGCTGTAGCTCTGATAAAGTTGTGTGAGGTACACAACATTTCTGTCTTTTCTCTTTACTGTTATTTATTCTCTTGCACCAGCGGCGACTTGCAACATAGCTCTTTGATACAGCAATGTTGTGCTCTGAACTATATGTAGTTCTACTCAGGATTGTTGAGGATAAGCCTAAAAGCTTATTTACATTGAGGCATTGTGTATTATTTTATGTCAAGATAGAAAATACAGCCTGTGGAAATAATAAACGACACGCATTTGTGTTGTCAAAGAGATACATTATTCTCGTCTCTGTTCTTCTACTCTGCTCCACGATTAACAATTATGCACGGCTGCACGCAATCTGATCGTCAATGTCCGCCGCCACCATTTTTCATATGCACGGCAGTTGGCAGTTCATGGATTTATTTCACTTTAAAGGCTTAAAACAATGTTATTACTGTTTTATTGTATTATGTTGACGTGGTTTAAAGAAACACTTCGATTTTTCAAATATAAAGCGACGCGTCGACGAGTCGGATTAAACCCCTGACTCGACATCGACTTGATAAATCCTGAGTTGAGGACAGCCCTACCACACACACTGAGTCAGTCACTGACCCATACACATAAACAGTTGTATACATAGATGCACACACTGTGGGAGGCAGTGGCTCAGGAGGTAGAGTGGCTGCTACTGCTCCCCGCTTAAAGGACAACTTTAGTTTTTTACAACAAGGGTTCATATTTTAGATTGTAATTAAAGAATATAAAAGATGAGTGTTAAAATTATTTCATTTACTTCTTTCTATTGTTTTAGAGATTCTTATTTCAGTGGTTGGGGCATGCGTACAAGTGGCTAAATATGTCATTTTACACAACAGAATAAGCCCATTCCCAAGATACAACGCAACCTTTTATGGTTGTATGTGACTTATGGGGGTTAGAAGTGTTACTGTAAATAGCAATAAAGAAACTGCTGGCTTATTGTGTCTAAAAATACATATTTAGCCACTTGTACACATGCCCCCATGCGTACGCATGCCCCACATTTTAGCACGGTAAACGCGATAAAACAATAGAACGAAGAAAATGAAAACATTTTAACACTCACTTTTTCTTTTCTCTAATTACAATCTAAAATATGAACCCTTGTTGTAAAAAAACAAAGTTGTCCTTTAACAGGGGCCCTGACCAAACTGTAGCAGTCACTAGGGCAGCGACAGAGATTGCCTCCCCGCCCTGCTTCCCACCCACATATGGCCACTCGCGTTTGTCTTTGTTGCCAAGCCGTATGCAGCGTGGAGAGATCGAGCCCCAGTTTCCACAGTGGTGGGCAGGAACTTTACCCCCTATGGCACCCGTATGCCCATCTGTAGCATTTCAATGACTTTAAACAAATGTACAACAACTGCAACTACAAGAAATTAAGCAGAACCTTATCAGCGCGTATACTACTTTCAGCAAAGAGATTTGTTGTGGTGGGAAAAAAATAGGGGACCAAGTATAGACCTTGGGGACACCCCCGATTCACAAAGTAGGCTTTATATATACGGTTTAAGTGATTTAAGGCAAAATCTATGTACGGTATATTGCCGAACCTGATGCGTTTAGACAGTTACAGGACAGGTATGGTGCTTCAAAGGAGTTGATTTTGGTTCATTATTTCCTCTTCAAATGTTGAGAGTGAGACATGCAATTAAAGGAAAAGATATTTTTGGTAAAGCTATATATCCATCATAATGGAGAGTTTGATATATTGCCCAGAACTAGTGCCACGTCGCTGTTTACCCCCCTCCTCCCCCCAAACCCCGTATTTTCCCTCCTCTGAAGTATTATGGTCCCATTCCCGGCCACCCAGTATAAACAGAGGCCATATGGAGCAATGGATACTGGGTGACATAAGTGCAGCATGAAGATTTTATTATAGGCACCCTGTGATGTGGCTCCCAGTCTGACATGTTGTGATATGATGGTTGCACACACGCTTGCACGTGCATGTGCGCGCCACCCTGCGCTAGCCTGAAACACATAGACACATACACAGCCACTTTTCTTTTTCTGGCATCCGCACGCATGCTCACACAATATCACAAAGTGTGCGGACGCACATTTTTACATGCGCAGCACTGCTACATATGCGCACACACACAAAACGGCATCGCACACGCCCAGACACAGTCTCTCACACACACACACACACACACACACACTGTGTGTGTTACTGGAAAATACGGGGCAACCCAACCCATGTTTGTGATGGCAGGCACAGTGACTTTCCAATATTTAATCCTGGCACGTGTTCGGACGCCAAGAATTTATCACAGTGCCACAGTCTCACTGGCAGGAGTGAGGAGAAGACGCAGACAGAAGGAGAAGGCATGAAGGAGCAAAAAAGAGAGAGAGGGAGAGATGAAGATGGAAGCAGAAGAAAGGAAGAACGAGGAGGGAAACTGAGAAGGGAACACATGGCTTACGGTGCAGAGACACATGACCTGAGTGTCACGCTCGCTCCACTCAATGCTTCACGGCACGCCTCTGGGCACGTAGGCGCTCTTAGTGTGTGCGTCGATCTTGAGATTGTCAGAAATGGCAGATCTGTAATCTCAAAACGCGGCGACACTTGAGCTACTTTTTTGCATTTGAATCCTGAAAAGTGATATAGGAGGTTTCCACCCAACAGAGACGATATACACTTTAGCCATGAAATAGACCATTGTTGATACATTTTACACCTACAACTGTTAGATAAGACTTTGTTATCTATATTCATGACTGCATTCAGCCATCAGGTTAATCTGTCCATCTCCTCAAGTGGTGTCGACTCGAGACTCAAATGGTTGCTAGTAGTTACATAGTTATTTGGTATCTCTGTCTCCTGTATGCGTCTCATTAGGGCGTCTTACTGGTGGTTATGTGACAGATTATAACATATGTGCGCACGGCTGCACATGTACAGTTGCACTTCCTCAATTCCAGGGTTTTTATTTTCTCTTTATTCCTTCTCCCCCAATTTCTTTTCTTTTCTCTCTCCCAGGTCGTGGCGTCCCCCAGAGTGCCCCTCCGGTACCCAGCGGGGGCACCCACTTCCGCTTCCCGCCCTCCACTCCGTCCGAGGTGCTGTCCCCCAACGAGGATCTGCGCAGCCCGGGCATGTTCAGCAGCGTGGCCCGCCGCATGGCCCGCGGCTCTGTCAGCGACTGCAGCGACGGCACCTCCACCAACTCCGAGCTGGAGGAGGCCGTGGGGGCCGACGAGCGAGGCATGGGGGGGGCAGAGAGGGCCTACAGGGGCCTACTCCATCCCCGCCTCACCCACGACTCTCTGTTCAGGGTCTACGGAGGGGCGCCCAGCCTCCACAGGCCGGCCCCCAGGGTCCACCCCGGAGAGCCGCTGTCCCCGTTCCCCGTCTCCCCGCTGCCGGGCCCCGGGGGCCATCTGGCTCCCAACCTGTCCCCGGCCCTCTCCATGACCCCCACCTCCCACCTGCCCTACACCCCGTCCCCGTCTCTCTCTTCCCCCATGCTGGGCTCCCACTTCTCCTTCAACCAGGAGGACATGAAGCGCTACCTGCAGGCGCACACCCAGTCCGTCTACAACTACCACCTCAGTCCCCGTGCCTTCTTCCACTACCCCAACATCGTCGTCCCCCAGCCTCACCGCCCCGCCCCGGAGAAGCCGGCCACCCATCACCTCCACGGCCCGCCCCTGCCGCTCTCCCATTCGCTGGGCCAGCAGCCGGGTGGAGGACGGGAGGAGGAGGGGCTGGGGCAGCAGCAGCACCCGTCGCCATTCAAGTTCAAGCTGCAGCCGCCGCCCCTGGGCCGCAAGCAGAGGGATGGAGGGAGCGCTTCTTTAGGCTCCTCCTCCAGCCAGTCCTCTGCCTACTCTGGTTCAGGCCTGAACTCCAACTCTGCTGTGGGACCTCCTAAGATCAAGGTAAGATCAGTGGAACGTGAACGAGAAATTGTGAAATTTTTCAGCTCAGTGCGTAAAGCAATTGCATGTAATCACTAAAAAGACGTTTTAAATAAATGCTTAAAAGGAGCTAATTGGTGTGGTTGCTATAGGCAACACACTATTGTTCTCGGTCCAAGATGTTTTTGCCAGCAAAGTGAAGCAGTTTTTTAAACCTTTGCACAAACGTAAAAGTTAAGCTTTTGGTCATGCTTCACATTAGGGATGTTAATCGACACATTATTTGCGAAGCAGTGTTTCTCAAACAGTAGTCCGCGGACCTGACTAGCGCCGCATGCATGCGAATCTGCGATGCATGCATGCACAACACAGACATGCACTCGTCTCCGACACAGACACACACACCGGTCCTCTCACATTTGGAAAACATTAACGCTTATAATGTTTTTGAACAAGCGATTAAAACACTTTTTGGTGGAAAACTTTTTTCGACTAATACTTTTTGAGTCGCGGTGAGCATGAGTTGATTTTCGAGATGCTTCACATGACATCACTTCACATCACAATATACTGTGTAATATAAAATGCAATTTCCCAGAATTACACCTTTCTAGTTTTATTTATTTTATAATTGTTCTTTTGTCACCAGGTGGAGCCGATCTCCGACATCGAATCAGAGGAGGAGGTGGAAGTGACGGACATCAGTGAGGACGAGGACCTCCGTAACCACGACAATGACGAGGACGACGAAGGCGACGTCTTCACGCTGGCCGCTCACCACCTGCACCCCCTCCGCCGCCCCCACCACCTTCACCATCCTCACCCTTACCACTACCAGACCAACGGCGCTGCACCTCTTCCTCCTCCTCTCCACCCCCACCCTGCTCTCCCGCTGAGGCAACCTCACGTCAGCTCAGAGGACCTGGAGGAGGACGAGGACGTGTTCAAGACCCCCGCCACCCCGCCCCTGAGCGCCGGCGTCCCGGCGTTCCCTCTCGCCAGCCTGAAGAGCGAGCCCAGCCCGGGTCCGGGGTCGTCTCCCATCAGCCCCGGCGGCACCCGCTGCATCCCCCTCAAGCTGCGCTTCAAGCGCCGCTGGAGCGAGGACCAAAAGATGGAGGCCGACGGAGAGAGGGACGAGGCGGAGGACAAGAAGGTCCGTGCCGAGAAGCAGGTAGAAACGGAGGGCGTTGAGAGGATGAGGGAAGAGCCGAGCGGGAGAGGAGGAGAGGTGGAGAACGGAGGCAGAGGGGGAGCTGTCACCTTAGGGGCGGTGCTGCCACCTCCACCCACCCAGCGCAGAGCGAGCTCCGAGCTGCAGAGAGCTACGGCACAGCTGTCTCTGGAAAACACAGGGTGCTGAGACACACATACTCACCAGGGTTCTCTCGACTTGCATACAAACACACAGCTCTGGAATTGTTCTCAACACATAGACACATACTTATACACGCAGTTACGCGCACACAGATTTTAGAGAAAAAGTGCCTGTGTAGCCTCACATGTTGAGAGATGAGAGATATTGCCTTTTTTTTTTACCAAGACACCTTATTCAACGTGAACACAGCAGGCAGAATAGAATGGCTGCAGATTAAAACACTAAGAAATAACCATACCTAGCCTATTTACTGACTTGTATTTTTAATCCCTTCTTGACATTAGTGGGAGCCTAAAGGCCCTTAGACGTTGCCCACTGCCTTTCTAATGCCTCTTAGCCCTCTTTAGTGCCAGCCATGCCAGTCATTCCACGAGAGGTAGTCTGTCAGGGATGCCCTTTGGGCTCAGTCACTAATATGAAATGTTCTCAGTGGATGTGCTTTGGTTGCTAGCCTGGTAAATGTGCACTGCATTTCATTGCCAGCTAGTGGGGATTTGTCAACCATCCCACCCCAAAAGTGCAAGCCTTTTTTTTTATCTGGTCTCTCTTTCAGTCCAGACAGATGAAGTGTTGGAAGTAATTGAAAGTCTTTTAATTAATTTCTGACCCATTTATGATTCAGATGAACCCCCACCACACACACACTCACAAACGGGCCTTGATGTTACTTAAAATAAAACTTAAGGGGTTTCGTTGTCCCAACCACCACCACCAGTTGAATGAACAAAGTGGAACCTTGGACAGACTGATCTTGTGGACTGTGGAGTGAATCTAAAAATGAACTCTTAAGTTATGGCCTTTTTTATGAGTGAACAGCTTATGAGACACAAGACTATTTTGGGGTTGACTGGAGTGTGCTCCTTGTCAACTAGGCATTCTTGATAATCCTTTCCTCTGCCCATAGCCCAGAGTGTACAATTCTGCATGACCCATACATGCTGTACAGTGCCTACAAGATGTGGATGAACTGAACAGGTCCAGGAGCCAAGATGGCGTTGCAAATGAGGGATTTGTAACGGTTATCTCTTCTTTGACTTCCTGCGGCCCGTACTGATCTGTCTCTATGCCTGATTGATGAACACTTGCCATGGTGCATTAACAAGATGGCCATTGAATGATCCCAATGCACACTTGAACCAAACCCTTGAAAAAACAGTCTGTCAGGCCTTAATACATTTTCTGGAACAGTGGAGCCTCTGGAAACCTCCTGACACTTTTTTTTGGTCTACTCCGCTATGGCACAAAGTCATCTTTAGGAAATCAGGAACTCGGATCAAGGTGAAGAGCCTGTAGTTAATGGACATGAATTTTAAACTGTGGACCCAAAGTTTGATGTGCAACATCGGGCCTTGAGAGGAACTTTTCAGAGTACCCCACTCTCACTTGTTATCAGAGAGTTGGCACAGTCTTTGAAAAAGAGGGAGCAGGTTGAGGAGACTGGCAGTGTGCTCTTGTGTACAATAGCTTTTATTCTGCTCCTCTGTTGTACAGACTGTATTCCTTCCATCTAAGGACACTAGTGCCTCTTAAGGACGTGGACAGTATTTTTGAATGCTGATTTTAAGGGCATTTGCCGTGATCTGAGGGGTTTATAATTATTTTATTTGAGATATTGGCCTATCTAACATGTTTATATGATGTTACGAGGACAGGGACTCAACGATTCAGAGAAGAATCTGCGGAGAGCGGGAACCATGATATCGTCGTTGTCGGGTGGAAACCTTGTATGTCCAAAACCTTCCTTTTTTGTTATTTTAAAAACAATTTAAAATAGTAAAAATAGACGGTCTACAAGCACCCAACGCCTCGCAAACTGGAGGAATTTTAAACTTGGAGATAACGAGGTTTCTGCCCGACAATGGCGATATGAATGTGGAGCCTCAAGGCTAACTCAGGCGATGTTTAAACCACAAGAGCATTTTATCAGTGCGAGTAAGAAAAAAGGTCAAATATTGTGCCCCTTTTTAATGAACAAAGAATTCCATATAAGATTGTGCCTTTTTTAAACCATCAAAAGATGTATTTTCATTTACTACCTACTCCCACCCAGCTAAGGTTTTAGCAATACAGACACACACACACACACACACACACACACACACACACACACACACACACACACACACACACCACCTTGCCTTCTTTTTTTATAAAAGAGACATACAAGTAGAAAATACACATATATTTTATTGAAATATATATTGAAAAGTAAACAAATGTTATATTTCAGTACGGTCATTTGATAAATCAGGAAAAGCCTACTATTTTTAATGGTTAAGATATATATATTCTATATTGTTATCAGGCATATATTCTCAGTGATGCAGCCTCTGCCTTCTCCCGGCCATTAAGCTGCATTGAAAAGGCCACCTAATTCAGATTTCTTTTTTTTTTTTTCTTTTTTTTGTATGATAATGCAGGTTTTGTGTGTATTCAGGGGAAGGAGGACAGGGCGAGTTCAGGACAAATGATTGACAGCAAACATGTAACCAAATGTGGGTTGAGTAGTATGTACAAATAACCTTTTCTCTTTTTGTGTTTTTCACTACACTGCGGTGTACCGTGTGGGTGGGGTCTAAACCACAGCAGTACTATTCCCATAGTGTCAGGTAGGCAAGCCAGCCACGGAAAAGAATGCAGAATTTACATTTTCATTGCGTCGTCCCATTTCACTACCCTCCCTCACCCACCTACCTGGGCCTCCCAAGTAGTTTAAAACAAATGCAAAGAAATGTTTGCACAAGCTATTCCACTGGGCTCTGTATAAAAGATGGAGGCCGAGGCTCTCTGAGCACATAATGGGGACCTGTCCTGCTAATGGACTTGTTGTTCCTGGAACACCCCGGGCTGTAGATGGACTGCACACAGACATTAAGCAGGTGTCCATCTGTGTCACAACCTCTTCCCCTCAATGGGGGGGAGGGAAAGAAAGCAGGGTGACTCGGAGGCTCTTAGGACCACTTTTAAGGACATGGGTGGACTTTACTTTTAAGCTTGGACTGTTGTTGCCTCGCAAGCTGCTTTGTGGACTTTTGTGTTCATGGGGAGGTCTGAACCTGACCCAGACGAACACAGGGAACGCACTGACATGCTATGGTTAGAGAGCGAGACTTCTCCGTGGCTGGAGTTACGGAACATGACTTCACATACGACATCAGACACCCCCGCTTGTGTAGACGGCGTAACCATAGACACCACACGCACACAGGAAATGACATCACACAACCTCAGAAAGGAGCGGAGGGGGAGAGGGATTTCCCGTGATGTGGGTAGTCGACTGGGTGTGTGTGTGTGGTGAAACCCCCTTCTTTAACAGAATATACACACACAAAGCCACTGAACACAGCTCAGAGAAGCCTGGTCAAATAACGTTTTGGCTAGAGTGGTTTAGTCCTAGTTGTTCTTGTCCCGACTGTCCAGTCAACTGTATCAGACCTAGGTTAAATGGTATTGGCTATCCAGAGCATTTGGACAAAACTTGAATTTCCATGTGTGCAGTCAGTTTCACGTGGTGACATCCAGTGGGCATTAAGGTGCTCTTTAAGATTAAAATATATATATATACATAATTTCTTCAGGCTCTCTGTCCTTCAGGCTCTCTGAAACCCGGTTGAGTGATTTCTTTTATTTTATTATGCCCGATTGAGTAGAGCCTATAATCTTATCTCCTTGCCCTGCTCAAGAGTGCCAGAAGAACTTAATTTCTATCTAATCCCCAGCGTTTGTTTTTTAACCTTGCGTCCCGGGTGGGTTTGGTTTTCCACATACTCCCAATAGCGATGGAAAGTTTAAGACAATCACAAACAAGTATTTGAGTGTCAATTCAGTAACAAAAGTGTACTTTTCCCTGATCAACAGCTTAACTGAAACAGTTTAAATTGTTTTTTGGGCCGCAAGTTCCGCAACCCATCTGTGACATTAGTCAAATAGTACAATTTGACTAAGGTCCGAGCCCATAACCAACTGTCGTGCCTGCACTGCCTTAAGCCTAGTTCATACGGTGGCTTGTCAAATATGACAGATCTTCAACAAGCGATGCTATTAAGAAACTAGTCTTTGCTAATGGCTCTATTGAAGACGGATAGAAAACACTTAACCTTTTCCCAACATGTTGATATTTACTTACTTCAGTCTCATCATTGCTGGTTTTTTTTATTTTATAATTTTCTTCTATATTTTCCAAGATGTATTACTGTTGCTATTGTAATTATTCTATTATTAACATTAACTATTTTTTTCTTTTTTTTAAATGAATTTTGTACCCCCTCGCCCAGGGCCCACCTCTTCTCCATGATCCTCTGGTTGTTATGAATTTGTTCTATTTCCCTCTTGTCATATGTTCGCTTTCTAGATCACTTACAGAAGCCTATTGCTCACCGGTTAACTCCGGTAATCTTGTTACCATGGAGAAAAGAAGAGGGGGAGGGGGTCCATATAACCCCATCACATTATATTGAAAAAGAAAAAAATGTTGTTCTCATTTGTATTTTATTTTTCTTGGATCATGTGTATATATATATTTTCCATTTTGGAGGGGTGGGATTTCTGTAAAGAAAAGAAAAGGAAAAAAAACATTGTATTGTTTAACCGTTGTTAAAAAAAAAGTCCACCCTCTCCTTAGTTGTCTCTCTCCTCTCGGTCCCAGCCCTCCTCGCAAGCCAGCGGCCACTGGTGCGAGAGTGGACGCTGAGTGAGAGAGACTGGAGCTCGTCACGTAGGAGGAAGCATCTGTACTTCTGTTTCGCTCCTTATCTTTTCATCTTTTATTTGTAATTAAAAGTGTAATCAGGGTTCATTAAAAAAACGACAACAAAAAAAAAACTTGGTAAAAACAGATCTGGGTCTCCTGGCTTCATTTCAGTGTGTTGTCTCCTCCTGGCTCCATTAGTCGTTCACTTGCATGTATTCATTTATCAGGAAGCAAAATGAGTATGCCTGTAAAAACCTGACACCCATGAATCTACATGAATATTGTATTTCCATGTCCGGACAATTTCTTGACCATTAAATCAAAAACCTCAACATTCCATTGTAAACTCAGCCAGTAACTTGAATAGATAGAACCTGATTTTGAGCAATACACATACAGTACATACATTCATATAGATCTGTGCATAGAATATAGTTAATCTATTCATAATCATAAATCACCCTTCTCCTATCCCACGCTTTATTATAATGATATTATAATGATATTCTGAAAATGCAAAAATATGACTACAAATGCCAGTAATTCTCATCTGCTCTATGCTATGTTAAGTGTAAAGCAATATTTCACAAGTAGAACCTGCCAGCTAAGCCCACATATCAGATTTTATTTTGTTAAACCGAACATTTGACAAGGTTTTGATCCATGGTATTGATCTTTGGTCTACACAGGTCAACACAAAATAATCAAAATCATTCCAGGAGACGGCAAGGGCAGCTCCTGGTAAGTTATGTTCAAAACGTTGGTGTCCCCCATGAGACTGAAAGACCCAACAGCTAAACTGTGTGGAACTGAATCTTGGAAGCTTACATGGTGTCAGTGGTGTCATGTGTCTTGTGTTCATCTTCTCCCTCCTATTCACTTACAGGGCTGTTCTCAGAGCAGAGTCTGTGCTGGATGTAAGTATCAGATTCATGACAGGGCTGTTCTCAGAGCAGAGTCTGTGCTGGATGTAAGTATCAGATTCATGACTGGCCTGTTTGGCAACACACCTCTCTATTGGGTCACAAGTTCACAACTGTTCCTCCTGGGTCACGGTGGCAGGGAAAAGTGGGACTTTTGAAGAATAGCAGATATACAAGCTCACGAGTGCTGCGCTGCAAGCTTGTAGATCTATTTTTGAAAAGTTGTGAAAATGTGTGCAAATCTTTGAATATATGTATTTTTTTAAGTGAACATTTGTAACTCAAATTCTGCTTCTGGGGGGTCCCTGGAACTAAATATTTTGAGATGGGCGTCCGTGGCCAAATACATAATCATTTTGGGGGTCCTTCACATGAAAAGGTTTGAGCACCACTGACATAAAAACAGGTTTTTCAAAAAAACTGAAGGATTTGAAATATTCAAAGACACTGTGAGCTTGTATATCTGCTATTTTTAAAGCACAAAATAATGCGTTAATAGTCTAAATTGGTTAAACCACCTCCCCCTATGAAGAACATTCATGGAGGGCCCGCAGTTAGTATACATAAACACACATGGATGTGAATCCATGTTTAGTGTCATTACTTATTATAGGTCATATAATGCATTTACATTGTATGGGCCTAGCCAGAAGCAGTGTCTCTAATGAGTCAAACATTTTTTTTATACTTACAAGCAAGCAACCGACTGGTCTGAGCCAAAGTGGTCATTCATTATCCCTCTCATCCTAGAATAATCGTATAAAGGAAGAGTACTCAGGGAGGGGGAAAGACGAGCGAATTGAAAGGTAGTAGGCTGGTTATGTATTGAAGCGTGTAGAGATGGAAGATGTGAGAAATGGGTATGATTCATCAGGGAAGTGTGAGAGAGCGCTCCTTGACCCATACTGAAACTAGAAAGGGGAGCTCAGTGGAGTGCAAATCTCCACCAGGAGGTGCACCCCTACCCTCCCAGTGTCTGGTGATTTGAGAAGATTTTGGCACGTATGAAAAGGAACAGGGCATTGGATGAATGGATGGGGTTGGGAGGCTGTTAAAGGATGCTAATTGTTAATGCCTTGCGTCAATTAATGTACTGCAGTACAGTATAGGTTGTAAAGGAATTCTGGCCTAAATAACTGACAAAATCATGTAATAAAAATGAAAAATGTTCTTAGATTGAGTTAAAGATCTTATTAAAATGGTGTCCATGGCCTAATGCATGCCTTTTTTGGCTGTGGCCCCCAAAATAAACATATTTGAACTGGGGACCCCCACCCTGACAAGCACTTGGAATTGTAGGTATTACGTTTAATGTGACTCGGTTCTAGAGATAAATATTGTGAAAATATCCGATCTACATGCTCACAAGCATGTAGATCGGCTATTTTCGCAATGTTCGCCTCTTGCTTACTTAATATTTGGCCAGTTTGGTATTAAAACGGTCTTGAAAGTCCTTAAATTGACACTTTATAAATGTGCAGATACCCTGTTATACTTATACTGTGTGTTGGTTTGTTTACCGTTGAGTGGGAAAAAAAGATTACCTTAAGCTAATCTGGGGACCCCACAAAATAATTTGGGGACCCGACCCCAAGTTTGAGAACCACTGGCCTAATATGCGTTATGAAATTAAAAAGGTTGAGAATCACTCTGGCCTGGTTGTGGTCACTGACAACAATGAGACGGCCTGAGAAACAGGAGAGAGGTTGAAGATTTTTTTACTGTGTAAAATACATGACAAACACAACCTTGTGTATGTCTTTGTGATGTATTTTCTTAGCCTTTCATCTGCTGACTTTTTTCTTTGTCTGCGCTATTACTTGCCTTGTCCTGCACCAGTGACAAATGGGTGCGCATAATATTTTTCTTTGAAGGAGATTACCCTCTCTCTCACAACATTGACAAGACCTCAGGAGCTGATCGCAGACTACAGCATGGAGAGAGGCTGGGCCCCATCTACATACATCAATGGGTCTGCTGTTGTTCAGAGTTAGTAGTTTTGAGTTCCTCAGCATCCACATCAACGAGGATGGGTTTGGTGAGGATCAGTGATGATGCTGCAAGGGTGGCCTCAATTTGCCTCAATCCTGGGGTTTGTTTTAGGTGAGTGGGTAGCCTACTGGTGACATTGGACGCTATTTATTGTAGTTATATCAATACGTATTCGATAATCAGACCTGAATAGTCGATAATCAGACCTGAATATACATTGGCGCATATCTTATTTAGGCCTACATATACTATGTAAATTCCCACACATCCATATATCTCATCTAGATACCTCTTGATAACCCTATCAATATATCTGTAATCACCTTTAATATCTGTGAACTAACAAAAGAAGATATTATTATTATTATTATTATTAGCAAAAGTTATAGGCCTGATGAACAGGACTGCTGCTGAGTTCCTGAGTCTTAACTTAGACTCTACCCCCATCTGCTGACAATTTTCAGTATTGCAATCTTAAAAATCTAGTCCAGTAGGCTCTGTTGTAGACTAGTCTTGTGAATGTGAACGTTGACAGACATGAGCTAACATGTCTGATCCATAATGCCTTTTTAATTATATGTTTACTTAAAGATTATTTTGATACCTGTGTAAACATATATGTCTAGACATCCTAGTAGACCGCCTAGCAACATATAAGATGTACACACAACTTATGTAGGTTACTGCACACATTGACCCGTATGCATGGCGTGACTGTTGCCTGCAGCGTTTGGCAAACCCCTGTTGACACTTGACAAGGTACAGTAGCCTATGTAAGTATGTCATTCATTTGTCTCTGTCGGTGGAAACTTCCAAAACGTACTTTTCAGGATTCAAATTCTAAAGTAGCAAAAGTGGATCTGCTACTTTTGATACTTTTGTGTAATTTTCGAAAGAACAAAAAAGTTAAAGCTTGGAGATAGGAGTTTTCTGCCCGACAGAGTCAATAATATAGGCCGAACTAAAAATATGGAATTCTGCAAGTGTGGATCGTGAGTCACACATTCACTCACACTTATGCCCAGAAAGAGATCCTGGATGCCCATGGAGATCCCTGATGTCATCAAGTAAGCCCATATCTTGGAATGCCCATATATGGACATAGGGCCTACATACTGTGTCAGACATCTACAATGTCAGTCATCTCCATATTTGGGAATACTTTT
This sequence comes from Nannobrachium achirus, assembly GCF_963921795.1. Taxonomy (NCBI): domain Eukaryota; kingdom Metazoa; phylum Chordata; class Actinopteri; order Myctophiformes; family Myctophidae; genus Nannobrachium; species Nannobrachium achirus. The sequence goes on along the minus strand of NC_137819.1, from coordinate 36,946,994 downwards.
TTGCATTTTCCCTTTCAAGACAATGGAGAAAATGAATTTACTAAACCAGACGTCCTAAGGGCGAGAAGCAATGGATTGAGAGCTTGTAGATCTGCTATTTTCATATAGGTACTTTAAGTACATTTTGATACCAATACTTTTGTACCTTTAGGGTCGTTTCATACCGTTATAAGGAGCCGACTAATTTCGGTTCGGGAGGACGCCCCGACCCGAAATTATTTAGGTTCGGGGGTGATTTCATCCATACTTTATTAACGGCTAGTGCCGAAGTCGCATGTAAATATTGGAGGTCCGTGGCATGACGACGTTTGTGGCCGATGAATGAGCATTGCATGGCGGATATATATATTGCCTTCCCTCGCGCTGCACACTGAATGACTGGAGGTCCAGTGAGTAGCAGCTCCAGCAGGCAGCAGCACCAGTGAGGTCTCTTCTCTCTCACTCACACTCACAAACGCTCGGCTCGAGCTCTGTCAAAAACATTTAATTACAAGCTCACATTATAGACGTGCCGCCTCCCTTGCTGCATGCATGTCATCACGCAGTCACAACTCGTCGTGGAAAAGGAAAACATATCAACACGGAACACTAGCAATTTAATAGCAAAGTTGTGTTTAAGCTCTTCTTTTCTCTTTAAAACGGTCGGCGACGCGTTAGCAGCGATACACGCAGCAAAGGCGTGTGTGTGTGTGTGTGTGTGTGTGTGTGTGTGTGTGTGTGTGTGTGTGTCGCGCGCGCGCCTCCCAGTCCACCACTCTTCGTCTCCAGCCAGAGCCAGGCTGACTTGTGTCCGCTCTGCGATGCCCAAAAGACGGCCACACAAGCATTTGGAAGTCGGCGTGTCTCCCTCCCAACGACCGCTGTTTCCTTGGATTCACAGCCGAGAATATGAACGTGAAGCCGGGCTGAATGAATGAGAAGACACCGCTGAGTACCGAAATGAAGTCGGGAGGTCACAACATTTCGTCAGCACCGTAGAGCCGAATTTAGTAGGTTGACGCCCCCCCGAACCGGGGGATGCGAACCATATTTGGGTTCGCCTAGGGCCGAACCGAACTTAGTTAGGCTCCTTATAACGGTATGGATCGACCCTTACTCAATGTAATTTTGAATTCCGGACTTTTACTTGTAGCAGAGTCAGAGTATTTCTACATTTCAGTATTGATACTTAAAGGAGTACTTCACCACTTTTCAACCTATCTTCATATAATTGGTCCTCACTAAAAAAATTGCTTTTTTTCTTTTTTTTCTCAGAGGAGGGTTGTGGGCAGGTCAGAAACCCATCGTCTTGTGACATCATCGATTGGGAATGCAAGCTAATAGAAAATGCAGGCTTTCTACTCCTGAAAAGTTGCAACGTTAAAGTGGAAGCCTCGCGATAATAAAAATCGAAATATCTTTTCAAAAAAAAAAATATATATATATATATATTTATATATATATATATATATTTATTTATTTTTTGAAAATGATGATGTCACAAGACAATGGATTTCTGAACTTCCCACAGCTCTCTTAAGAGACTTGGACCGAGTAGAAAAAAATTGTGCTATTTTATTATGAACATTAGTGGGGACCTATTATATGAAGATGGTTTGAAAAATGGCAAAGTCCTCCTTTAAGTAGCCTACCCTGTCTTTTTCTACCACTGGAGACAGAGCACATGGGAGGTCCTATAGCATGTTTTTCTAGAGGGCCATACTGACTTCATTAAGTGACCAAAGGCTTGAAACTTGTAACACATCAATAGTGACGTATTATAAGGCTGCAGTTTACCATGAGAAATGTCACAGCTTGTCTGTCTGTGTGTGTGTGTGTGTGTGTGTGTGTGTGTGTGTGTGTGTGTGTGTGTGTGTGTGTGTGTGTACACATTTTTACAGTCTATGGGTTGGTTCCCTTGACACATCACTGTGACATCACAGGTGATATCACAGGTGACATCACCTATGTAAAAGTCCATAAATAGGTATTCCCCAGAATCCCTTTTATGCCCATATATGAAGATCCCTGACGCAGCTCCTCCCAGAATACACAGGGATTGGAGGCCGGCCCACTCTCCTGTCTTGCAGCGTTGAGGAACTCGTTGCAAACAGTGCATCCAATCGTCCTGCATGTCTTGTGCCGAGTCAGCCTTGTCGCTCGAGCTGTCTGACTCCTCTGGGTCGTCCCTGCGGTCCCCAATTGTTTCTGGGAATGGGCATTCCCAGAAACAAAATCCCTTTTATGCCCATATATGGAGATTTCTGATGTCATCAATGCCAGGCCCAAACTGGTCCAAGAGCCTGCTTTACTCTGATTTACACCCTACCTTCCCCGAAAACGTTAATATTAAGTCCATATGTATATGGATGGATATAGCCTAGTAAACGACCAACTTCCGTAAATGAAATGGTTTCCGGAAGAGGGCGGGTACGAGGCTAATATGGATATATATTAATAAAGGATAAAATAAACAAAATGTCCATATACAGTATGGGCATTCCCAGATGATGCCCTGTTAGGGTACCCCCTTATGCCCATATATGGAGATCCGCAGGCATCAAACCCAGGCCCTAACTCGCCATGGCCCTTGGCTTTACCATTAACATATGTTTTATGCCCATATATGGAGATCCCTGTCCCAATGTCATCAATATTACAGACATATCTGGGAATGCCCATATTTGGTAATGCCCATATATGGGCATGTTTTTATATAACATTGTTGACTATCATGCAGGGGTCTCCATACATATATGGGTAACTGGTCTGATATACATCACTGGCCAGATGGCCAAGAATTGGCGTGACCTCGCCCTTTAGGGCAAGGTCGCATGTCGCCCTGAGGCGTCTTGCTAGTTAAAACTGCATGATTTTGGCAGACACAAAATGATGACTTTTATTTGACTATTAAACATCCACATGTCTGTCTGTCTGTCTGTCTGTCCGTCCCATGAGGAGGGGAGGAGAGGACAAGGGTGAAATGAGGAGGAGAGGAAATAAACAGACTTTCCAACAGTATAAACGTATATTGACATTCACACACACACACACACACACACACACACACACACACACACACACACACACACACACACACACACACACACACACACACACACTGTACACACACTCTGTACACACACTCTGTACACACACACACACACACACACACACACACACACACACAGTGCAATGTGAGCTACTTGGGACTGTAAGTTTGATTACGCTGGAGTACATCGGAAATTACAACTGCATGTGATTTGTCTCCCATTCTGAAAGTATCCTGTGCATTTGTGTGTGACTGTGAACGTGCGTCCGTGTGTTTGTGGTATTTCTGGAGGGAGATTGGCTGAGTAGGACAGTGAGTTGGCACTTGTGTGGGTTCACGCCAGATGACCTCACTAATAGGGATTGATTAAGTATGAGCGTCACGTGAAGGGAAAGTACTCACGTCTCTAAAGATGGCCCGTCGTTGCTGCCTTGTCATCATGACATACACAGTAAAATCCTCAGTGAGCATTTAACTCTCAGGAGTGTGAGTAAGAGCACTCACAGTTTAAATTCACACTGAGGATTTGACCTTGTATGCTTATCCAGCAGATCTCGGCCTGAGGGTCAGGACCACCCACAGGGGCATTAGAGGATCTTATAAGGGTCACATTGTGACTTACGGCAGTGGCGTGCATCACATACCATAGAGATACTAACCAGTAAGACTCCCTAATCGGGAGATAAGCGACCGTCAGGTCGCAGCGTGATTTTAGGGCAAAATGTGTAGGAGCAGTGTCCAAAAATGTGGTTCAAAAAATCTGCCTGATGGTGGCGCTATATGGGACATCCATATTGATGAGATGAGTGTAGACATACTGTGTACCGATTTGCGTGATTTTAGGGCAAAATCTGTAGGATCAGTGTCCAAAAATGTGTTTGAAAAAATCGGCCTGATGGTGGCGCTATATGGGACAGATCCATGTTGATGACATGAGTGTAGACATAGTGTGTACCGATTTGTGTGATTTTAGGGCAAAATCTGTAGGAGCAGTGTCCAAAAATGTGTTTTGCAAGAATCGGCCTCATGGTGGCGCTAGAAGAGGGCCATGTGAGAAATGAGGGGTGGGGTCTCCGCGTTGCCTTGGCGGACGAATAGGTACCGGCCCCGGCTCTCCCGGACGCTCCTAGCCCGAGTTACGGCATTTTATGTGCGCTGCAGTGGAGGGGGTCCTCCACTGGGGGCGCCACCACTTTGGCATCCGTTCTGGAGCACCAGGAGTCGTGGTCCCCGGGAATTCCCCGTGAGCAGCCCCGTTGGGGTGGTCGTTTGGTCATTTTTGCACATTTGGTCATTTTTTACATCTGGGGGTCCCCCAGGGACCTGGGGGTCCCTGGAGCTCCGGGGAGGTTGTAGTTTGGCAGGCAAGGAGTGTGTGTGCAAAATTTGGAATGGATCGGGGCAACGGTTGCGGAGATATGAGCAGGGCAATAGTGTGACGTGTGAGGTGTGACAGACAGACTGACGGACGGACTGACTGACTGACTGACTGACTCACAGTTTGTGGAGGTTTTGATAGTAAGTGCGACCTGACAGTCGCAATTAGCTTTCCCCTCTCTGCTTGAACACGATTAAAATCAGCTGATGCGGTTTTCGGTTGGAATGCTCATCATCCCCCCTTTACACCTGATTGGATAGATCTAGTTTTTCTTTCTCCTTCTAAGCTATCTGAAGTGTTTGATATCATTATTCAGCCTTTTATGTTTAAACTATGTACTAACTACGTGTCAGTCAGTAGAGCTCTTGCCTTTGGACCACAATACAAGGTCATGGGTACTATCCAGGGCACCGTCAACTCAGCGTAGCACGGCTTGGGTGCGGCAAGTCGTGCAGCAAGTAGGCCTACTGGGAAGTGGGATCTGATGGTAGGTGTGGTGCTCCGAGTGTTCAAGGGAGTTCAAAAATACGTACCGAAGAAGAGCAAGTCTGCACACGGAATGGTCGCTCCCAGGAGTAGTTATTTATTGAAAATCATTGCCCTTCGGGGTCTTCATCAGGTGGTGCTCCAACTCAGCAGTCCATCTCCCAGAGGTCTAGCGCATTGTAATGGGGACAGACTCCCGCGTGTTATCAGCTGATACAGACAATAAGCCACTCCTGACCTACTTGATGTATGGTTATGTTTGTGTTTCAAGCAGGAACTTTGCCTGTTTATAATAATTAGGTACACTGAGTACCAGAAAAATGATTACTATATATAATGCAATGTATGGATGCATTCCTTGCAGTTAAAATACACACTTGAGTTGGTGAGGTATTTGGTCAGAGTTGCCTGGGCCCCCAGAGCTGTGCTGGAGTCAAGTGGCTGTAATGCATAAGTGGCAGGGATTTGAGCTTAGCCACTGCTCCATAGGCTACCTCATTCTTAGAAAGTGCTCCGAGGTGCTAATGCTGGTGGGATTTGTGTGGTTCATTCACAACAACAGTTCAACTTCTATTGACTTTCAAAATACCAAATCCTCTTTTACTGTCACCCTCTATCCACATATACTGTGTGTGTGTGTGTGTGTGTGTGTGTGTGTGTGTGTGTGTGTGTGTGTGTGTGTGTGTGTGTGTGTGTGTGTGTGTGTGTGTGTGTGTGTGTGTGTGTGTGCGTGTGCGCTCGTGGGTGTGTTTTATTGCTATTCCACTTACATTCTCTCCTAATTACTTGTACACAACTGACTGTAGCTCGGGCGCGTATCGATATTTCGATGTCCCGTTGTGTCGAGGTGCCAGTAGTCTGAGGCTAACCTGCTGATGCTGGTGAACGCTAACCTGCCGATGCTGGTAAACGTTAACCTGACGACGCTGGAGAACTCTAACCTGCCTGCGGACGCAGGTGAATGCTAACCTGGTGAATGCTAATCTGAGTTCCCAGAAGTTAGACCTTCTGGGCTGAAACCATTACATCTCTGGGCCGGAAGCTGGCCCAGTTCAGAATCTAAGCTGCTCTGTCCAGAGTTGATGCCTCCTCCTTTTCTTGATTGGCTGTTGATTTGGAGAAGAATATTAATTGCTGTGGCAATGCCCCTGCAGCCCACGTATCGAGGTGAATCCTCCCAGAGTAGGTGAATGCTAACCCAAAGCCTTAACCCTAACCCTAATCTCTGAAGAACAGACTTCTATGCTCCTTGAAAAGGACTTTATCTTTGACGATGGCTAGCCAGATTGCCCTAACCCTAAACTTAACCCTTAAGGCCCATTCCCACTGGGCCAGATAAACAGATAAAAAAATGTCTTTCTCCATTCAAGTGGATGGTAAGATACTGATAAAAAATATTGGTCACAGATATCTTTTTTTATCAGTATCTTGCCACCCACTTGAATGGAAAAATATCGGTCACAGATATCTTTTTTTATCAGTATCTTGCCATCCACTTGAATGGAAAAATATCTGTCACAGATAAAAAGAATTATCAGTATCTTACGATCCACTTGATTGGAGAAAGATATTTTTTGGAGCTGTGTGGAGCTCCCTATACGTGGCCGTGTGTGTGGGTCTGTCTGTCTCCGTGTCTCCGTGTCTGTCTGTAGCCTGCAGTAACCTTTTCTGACCACACATGTTAAGGGAGGGGCGCTGTTGCACACACACACACACACACGCACGCACACACACACACACACACACACACCCACACACACACACACACACACACACACACACACACACACACACAGCTCCACTTCGAACAGAGGTTCGATTTTTTATCTGTTATCTGGCCCAGTGGGAATAGGCCTTTACCCATACCCTTACTTACCCTTACCCTAACCGGACTACTGGGACCTTAAAACAACAGGACATCGAAATATCTAGATTTAGACTGTAGCTCTCTGGTGTGTCGCTACTATCACTCTCTCTATCTCTCTTTATGTACTGTATCTTCCTTTTGCTCTCTTTCTCTCTCTTGCTCTGTTTCTGTCTTTCTGGATGGATGTCTGTTTGTGTGTGTATGTCCTTCTCTCTCTCCCGCAGTTACATCAACACAGCTTAATCATCCAAAGTCTCTCGCTTGATCTTTCATCTCAAATCTCCATCTCCTATACCCTGACGTTCTGCAGCGGATTTTCCCAAGCTTGAGTCTTGAGGCTTTATCTCTCTGCCTCTTCATTTCTATATCTCTGTTTGTCTGTCTGTTCGTCTGTCCGTCCGTCCGTCCGTCCACCAATCTGTCCTCTCTCAACCTCTGTGTCACTCTGAAGGACTTAACGAAACCAACTGTCCCACACAATGTTTGTGTGTTTCTCTGTGCTTGCCCTACATTTCTGAATAGATGCTGTAGGGTGAATGAGCAGACAATCACCCCGCCATCAGGCAGGGTGACTACAGTCTCTGCGGGCGTGGAACCGTTTCGCCTACTTTGTATTGTGTGTACGCCTATTCACGTACACGTCTGTCTGTCTGTCTGGGATGAGTTTTCGTAGACTCTTTTGAAGCACTGTGTGCAGAAATTGCATGTAACAGGATTTTAAGTGGCAGAAATTGCTGTAATGATGGTGTGGTATTGTCGTGGTGGGTTTGTGGTACTGTGTGGTTTACTATGCACAGTATTTATGCACGTAGTACGCATGTTTATGGGTCACGCTTGAATGAGTGTGCACACAAAGGCTATTTATGTGTGTCGACTGTAAATAACAATGTGCGTGTGTGTGTGCGTGCGTGTGACAGTGGATTTTTTATTTAATTTTTTGTGGATGCTTACAATAACAATTTGTGGTCTGTACAATACACTGTACTGTGTAACTGTGTCTCCGTGCGTGCGTGCGTGCACACATCAAGGGATGAGCAGGGTGTCTGCTAGTGCACAGACTGCACACGTACAGCTTATGTAACGGCCAAGCGTGTTGGAGCGCTGCGGTATAGATGCTCACTCTTGTGCTCTCGCCCGGTACCACAATATTTGTGTATGTGTATGCATTTACCTACCGACCACCTCACTGTGAGTGCATGCATTAGCATTAGTAGCCATTGACCTGGGTGTGTGTGTGTGTGTGTGTGTGGGTGGATGTGGTGTGTGTGTATGTGCATGCACATCGGCATGCATGTGTGTGTGTGTGTGTGTGTGTGTGTGTGTGTGTGTGTGTGTGTGTGTGTGTGTGTGTGTGTGTGTGTGTGTGTGTGTGTGTGTGTGTGTGTGTGTGTGTGTGTGTGCTTGCGTGTACGTGTGCATGACAGTCTGCAGTGCTGCATCCAGCCAGCTCTGTATCAACACAGTGACCACACCAAACCATCTGTGGCTGTCAGCTGAAGGGCCAGCCTGTCGCACTGCTACAACAACAATACCACTGGACGTCTGGATCCACGTGCACAAACGCATGTGCGCGCGCGTGTGTACCTGCGTGCGTGCGTGTGTGCGTGCGTGTGTGTGTAGAAGTGGTGGGTCACACTGGTGCAAATACAACACAGACATGAAAGTGTGTGTGTGTGTGTGTGTGTGTGTGTGTGTGTGTGTGTGTGTGTGTGTGTGTGTGTGTGTGTGTGTTTGTTTGTCTGTGTCTATGTCTGTGTCTATGTCTGTGTGCGACATAGACACACAGTGAGTGAGCGAGTGTGTGGGCTCCTGCGATGGTATGCATTAGTACTTGTGTGCCTTTCTCTAAGCATCTCTTTTTTCTTTTTTTTTGCACACTACAGCACACGTTTGCATGCACGTGTGTCTTGTCTATCCCGTTGTTGTGTGTGAGTGTTTTAATACTTGTGTGTATTGTGTGTGTGTGTCTGCGTGAGGGACTGGAATGCATATATGGGTCAGGTCATTCTCCTAGGAAGCGTAATCCCAGGTTTAGACCAATTTACTCCGTCTCTGGGTTCCCACTCTTCCTGTTTGAGCAACCTGATGGCAACAAGCACAATGACCTCACCACAGCACACAGCCATTGGCCCGCAGAACTGCTATCCTTTGGCCAATCGCAGGCAGCTCTGGTGACGTACAGCCTCTGAAGTCTCGAGTGATTGGATGGGGAGGCGGGACGTAGAGGTCCTGTGACGTCTGAGGGATTCTGATTGGCTGCTCGGCTAGAGAGAGCGTAAAACAGAGAGAAGGAGTAGTGAGAATTTGGGAGTTGGTGTTCTTTTGGCCACTCTTTAAAACTACACTTCATACCTGTAGCTTGTATACAGTGTATTGTGGACAAATTGCAAGTGAGAAAGCAGGTTATAGAATATGTACTGGATGTGGAAAGAAGACAACAGTAATGCTATGGGGTTTCTTATAGTCTGTGACTTGATTAAACAAACAAATGAATGCAATGCAATGAAAACAAGAAAAACAAACATCTACTTTCGAAAGTAGGCCCAGACAGTCCTCAGAAAGTGACTGTTGCTGTACTTGCATGCATGTCAGTTGTCTGCATGCTTGTCTGTCGCATAGAGTTATAGGTGGTCTGTCCCTGTTTGTAGAGCAGGGTACTGGGGTGAGTGAGGGGGGGTACTGAGAGAAAGGGAGAGAGAGAGAGTTGGGGAAAGTTAGGGAGAGAGAGATGGGGAGTGAGAGAGAGAGAGAGAGAGAGAGAGAGAGAGAGAGACAGAGAGAGAGACAGAGAGGGAGGGAGGGAGAAAGAGTTTCTGAGACGCTGGGCTGGCCCATCATTGGCCGTCGCAGCCTCGGTCCCTAACAGCTGTTCAGTGTTTTCCCACACCGCGATTGGCCCGTCGTCTCCGTCCGTCAATTTCACTTCGGCACGCGGCTCCGCCCCTCCGCGCCGGTCCCGGCGCTCCTATTGGCTACTGTACGCGTTCGTCGCTCCGCCATTGGCCCAGCGGCCTGGTTGTCAAGGCTTTGGGGGCTTTCATTCACCATTTTGCGACTGTAGTGTAATAAGAAGGTACAGGGCAGTCCGGTATAGTTTTTTTCTCCTCCTTTTAAGTTGCTTTGCTGTGGGAGAAACACGAGCAAGTCCCTTAATTATTGGACATTAAGCGTGTGTTTGTGGCCCTGTTTCTTTCCCCGCTGGCTGGACACAGCGTCGGGCTGCAGGAGGACTAGAGTGTGAGTGTCTCGGGGTGAGTAATAATAATAAAAAGCTTTCCCCACAAATCTTTCTCTCCTCCTGCAGCACTGCAGTAACAGCTTGTTGTGCTTCCCTCTGCTCGGAGCCTGGTGCTACGTCTGTACATGTTTACACAGTATGGCTGATATGTAGATATATATTTAAGGGCTCGTCGTTGTGTTCTGTTCCATAGCTGTCATTATTTCAATACGGGCTGCGGATGAGGGATATTATATAGAGGGCGGATTGGGTGTCTGGGGGTGAAAAAAGGGAGCGGTGCCGGACGGGTTGTAGTGAAGCTAGAAACTTTTCCACTAGAAATAAATTCAACGCCATAACTGCCATTGGACTTCCTACAACTGTTCTTCTCTTCTCCTCTGTATGATAATCGCAACGAAGCTTCACAGCTAGGCTATATACGCCGTATATATCTATCTATAAGCTCTCCTTATTTCTCACGACATGGATATAAATAGGCTTAGTTTTCTTCCTATTTTGATTAATGAATCAATGAGGCTATTTGATTGTAGCGTTTACGTGTTTTTTGGGGCGTGCGTTGCCGGGGCCTTTACTCTTGTTTCTGCGACTTTTTTGGTTTGTTTGTTTGTTACAATATGACGACTTTCACCCTTTAATACAACGTTGTTACAACCCCGAGCATCGACACAAAGTTGCACCAGGGCTTCGGCGATGTTTCACAATGACTGTCACTTTCGGATTGGCGATAATAATTACTTTAACCGATGTTTAACCTATGCCGCCGGCGTATGTAGGCTATAAGTGACCGGATTGACTAAAAGTACGGTGTTTTCCGTCGATGACACTTTGATAGTGACACGCACGGCCACGCACATAACACTATTGGATGAGATCACGGCTTAATATAGGCGTTTTAAGGCGTTTATTTGCCGTTATTTCCATCCAAGCGGCCTGGTGTGTAGCTGAGGCCTAGGCTTGCCCTGCACACACCGTTCACGGCCTGTTGTGTAGTAAGCAGATAGTAATCGCAGCAGCACTACGAGGGCTGCTTGACACATATACGGTACTATTGAGCTAAAGCAGAGGTGACGACATTCCTCCGGTTTACTTTGCATTTTGCAGTTAGTGCCTCTTGGCTTGGCTTGCGTAGATCAAGTTCTTTAACTGTGGGCCGGGAGTGAGTGTACTTACTTACACACAATGTAACCAAATAGATCCTATAGTCGCAGGTCACTTTGGTTACATTTGTTATCAGAGTTTTAATGAATAAAAACAACATTGATGATTTTATAGGGTACTTTCGTGTGTGTGTGTGTGTGTGTGTGTGTGTGTGTGTGTGTGTGTGTGTGTGTGTGTGTGTGTGTGTGCTTGTGTGTGCGCGGCGCGCATACGCGCGCGCGTGTGTGTGTGTGTGTGTGTGTGTGTGTGTGTGTGTGTGTGTGTGTGTGTGTGTGTGCGTGCGTGCGCGCGTGCGTGCCTGCGCGCGCGCGTGTGTTATCTGCGCATTTATTTCAGCCCATAAGTTTGGGCTACATTTATGATTGCGCCATTAACTTCATCGAGGCTATTATATGAACTTGAATTAGGCCATATATGAATATGAATTATCCATGAATTGAGTACAAAAGGACCCCAATGTAAACATGCTTTCTTGGGTTTAAATCCTATTAGTAGTATCTGAACTGTATACTGTCCTGGCTTTTCCAATGCGAACTGCTAATAAAGAATTCAGTCAATCAAACTGCTATATGGTCACGTTGCTCAAACTATGTGGAGTGTAGTAGCCTCCTATTTCACCAGGAAATAGTAATAGCTACGCAATAACATAACATGGTTATTACTGTTACTATTAGAATACGACTTGTGGCTGCCATAGATATAGGCAACTAGCTACTATACAACTCCCATATAGGATTCTATTCTATCTATCTATGCTCCATATATTTCACTAAGGCAATATGTGTTGCATCAGTATATCTTTGTGAAAGCTGTTATCATGACTCTGACACCAGCTGTTGTACACAGTACACTAACCCTACTGAGTAAACACATGGAGCATACCTCTATCGTGACCAAGTAAGGCAGCCTGCCAAATTATTTTATGGCGGCTGTTCTCTACGAGTCCCCTGTCCTAAATAGGAATTTACATATAGCACACAATCATGCAGGCAATGGTGATGATGACTGCTTGCTCTGTAGACTATAGAGTAGGCCTATATAAACTACCTCCTATCATCGGATAGGTGTTTGCTGCCATCTCTCTCCCTCCCTCCCTGTGTGCGTGATGTGGCCTTGAAACCGAGGGCTACTACTAGCTAGCATACTCATCCTCTCTGGAGATGGACGTCTCTCTCCAGCCGACATGACACGTCCCATATTAAAAGGCAGGGGGTCATCGCCATGCTGGCTTTTAAAAATCCTATTTATTTCCATGGACACAAAACATGTTTTTATTTCCATGGACACACAAATGAGTGGACAACAATAACATTACCAAAACATATAAAGAGCTATAGCCTTAAATTACCTTTACAGGTCTGTGTGTATCTTAGTGCACAAATGGAACCAAATGGACCTGTACATTTATTCCATTTCTGGCTGCACACTCCCAGAGTTAGGGGAGGTGAAAATAAAAACCACATTAGGAGTCCTAGTGGACTCCTAATGTGCAATGATAGTGTCATAGTAAATCAGTGACATACATATTCTGAGGAAAACCTGGAGACTGAGACATTCAGCAAAATTGGGTGTGTAATGTTATGTAAAAACAAAACCCCCCAAAAAACAAACTGACAAGGCCAAGTCTTGCTACGGGACACATTTGTCTGTGCAGAGACACATTGCTGACCTCTGTTAAAATGACATAAGCTTGAACTAACAGAAGATTGTTTTTTTTTTAAAGTCAGACAGGCAGTCAAACAGGCAGGCAGACAGACAGACAGACAGACAGACAGACAGACAGACAGACAGACAGACAGACAGACAGACAGACAGACAGACAGACAGACAGACAGACAGACAGACAGACAGACAGACAGACAGACAGACAGACAGACATACAGGCAGCATGCAGAAAGACAGAATGGTTGGGAGTAAACATAGATTAGCCATATAGACACTTCAAATCTAGTATACGTAGTTGGCCGGAGTCCATCTTTACATTGAATCTCTTAGCTAAAAATGTCTGGAGCTCATATATTCTCCAAATGTTTGTCCCCAGAATAGGGATGCTATAGGTTCATATGTGGTTACGGTGGACATACATGTAGGCACGTGCACACATAGACATCAAAGGGGGCTTGAGCCAGACCATGAATGCAGTTTTTACTGTGGTGTAAGAAATGCAAATGCCCTCTTTCCATGCCATACCTGAAGGCAGCATTCAAGAGAATTGCCAATTGTCCAAACTCTCCTGAATTTGAATGCATGCAGCATCTTATGTTGAACGAATTTCCCTCTCTGTGTAGAAATCAAGCATCGAAAATAGCTGAACTCCAAGCTCACCATAAGGCCCTTTTAGAAATTTCAGCCCCTGCTGAAGACAAGTTACCGGACAGACGTGCAGATAGATAGAGACTTAGGAAGGCAGACAGACAGGCAGGCAGGTTATAAGACGAGTACATAAGACAATATAGAGATAGGCGGACAATGAGACTGGTGGGAGGACAGAGAGACTGGTAGAGAGAGAGAGAGACCTGCAGGCAGGACAGGCAAAGGTGTATAAGCAAGCAGGTGGACAGGCAGGAGGATAGACGGACAGGCAAGATGAATGGAAATAGAGGAAGACGGGCTGTGCTGACAGACAATTTTTTAAAATGTCGACAGCCTAGATAAAATACAATACAATACAAAGCATCTATCTGTGTCATTTTAGATTCTTGCGTTGGCTATTCAATAACAGCAGACGTTCAACAGGGGCTGATAAGGTCTCAGAGGCACTTGCCTGTCTTGCCCAGAGGTCATGCCCACTTGCCCGAATAGTGCGTTTTCATTTATAAAATGATAGGTAGATATGGGCACTTGTAGAAATAAATAACGTTAAATTGATAACTGCAGAGTGTTGGGAATTGGAAACCAGAACGAGTGCAACTGCTAGTTGTAAGAAGCTAGTTGTTCATAAATAGCCAGTAATATTTAATAAAGACGGAAACCAACATGAAGTTTTAGTGTATAGACTATAGACGGTATCTGCACATTTCTAAAGTGACAATATAAGGACTTATTAATACCTCTAACATGACAAATTAAATATTGGCCAAATTGTAAAATATTAGAGGCAGAAATTGTGAAAATAGCTCATAACGCCTCGCGTTTCGAGGCGTTGTGAGCATGTAGATCTGCTATTTTCACAATAGAACCGTGTTATAAAAATGTAATGATGAACACTTAGTGCTCGTCAATATATGATTATTTTGGGGGTTGCGGCCTGGGAAGGTTGAGAACCACTGATCTACAGTACAGCATGCCACCTTGTGCCATGCTTTATGCAAGCTTGTACATCTGCTATTTCTGAACGTTTTTGAAAAATCTCGAAAGTATTTGAAAAATGTCGAACAATTTTGAATTTACGAAAATGTTTTAAAACTACTACTATTCACAAAGCATTTGTAGAATCTGCATCTGGTCTTAAAGGGTCAACTCTGACGATGGACCCGTAAGGGCAAAGTAAGTGTGTAGACAGACTGACAAACTAATAGATATTCAGAGTGTGTAAACAGACAGGTGATCGATGTGATACAATGACAGGCAAAGGACAAGAGGTACTAGCATCATTAAAAGGCTGTTATGTTGGAGATGTGGGGCTGTTGTTGTGATCCTCACTGTTGTACAGTAGTTGTTGTCGACGTCTCGCTGTAGCTCGGAGGAGCTCGATGGAAACTCCTGTGTTGGAACAAATGAGGCAGAACACACACAGTGACCCGGGCATGCCCTGCACATACAGTATCAGACACACTCTTGCATGTGTGCACACACACACACACACACACACACACACACACACACACACACACACACACACGCACACAGACGCACACACGCACACGCCCGCACACACACACACACACACACACACACACACACACACACACACACACACACACACACACACACACACACACACACACACTCAGTGCTGGGTGGAAGAAGAAAAGAGCAAACACAACCTACTCCTTTTCGAATTACAGGCATTTCTCACGCAAGCCTGTATCAGCAAAAAAGAAAACAAATAATATATATATATTTATTTTACATTTTGTCAATGGGAGCCTGTCTGTAAATGACCTCTGGTATAGTATTTGAGTGATTCTGCATGGAATAAGAATATATATATATATTATGGAATAAGAATGCGTGTACGTATCAGTGATGTTACTAGGTTTTCAATGTAATGGGTCCCGGGACCCACAGGTGGTCATTCAAATGGGTCCCAGAAAGGTTTTATGAGTCCTCAATACAATGTTTTCGAGCGCTGTGAGCTTGTAGATCGGCTATTTTCAAAATGTTTGCCTATTTCTTATATTTATTTTACAATTTGGCTAATGTTTGAACTTAGAACTACTAAAACTACTAAAACATGTGCCCCTAATGAATTCGGGCGCGCAAAATGGCGTCGGACGTCGGTGGAATCAAAACATTGACGTTTCTATCGCCTGTTTAAGACTTTCTACGTGGATTTTATTTGTGTTAACGTAGGGTAAAGTAGGATGCTTTCACCCATGAACAATGGTGGTGTCTGTGGAATTTTAAAATGTTTTTCTTTTACCGCGACCCGGTAAATTATTTTAACATGGACTCCAATGGAGGCGCATCCCCGGGACCCCAGGACCATGACATGAATGAATGAGTTTTTGATGCGGGATGCGCACGTAATGACATCACTGACGTATATCAGTTAGTACTATACCAAAGCCAAAGAGAGAGGGGGTTGGGGGTGGGTGGGTTTGGGGTAGAGTTCTCAAATTCTGCCCGAAACCGACCATACCCGAACCTAAAATGTAGGGCCTGAAATGTATGCTAATCAGTCGGGCCGGGCCGGGCTCAATGACATTTCTTTATTATTATTAATTATATAACCTTTACTCTGTGTTAGTTTTCAAATATTTCCCGAACCCGACTCTACCCGATCTCAGGCCCGCCCAGTTAGGGCCGGGCCTTCATTTTCAGGCCCGTTGAGAACACTTTTTTGGGGGGGTGAAGTAGGGGGAAGTTAGCTAATGGTCTTTGACAGGAAGTGAAGATTGGAGGGGTGGATTTACTTGAGTATGAAATACACAGATAAAGGTCATCACTGAGAGAGAGAGAGAGAGAGAGAGAGAGAGAGAGAGAGAGAGAGGGGAGGGTGGTACACAGATATGCAGAAATGGACAGAGGTATTACAGATCACCCTATGGAACACCGGCGAGAGAGGCATAGTAGACATAGTAGGAGGGGTACAGAGTACAGAGAGAGGCATACATCTCACTATAGGGACAGATAGAGACAGATGGCAATATAGAGTCGGTGAGAGAGAGAGATGTGCACTGCACACAGAAATACAGAGAAAGGGAGAGGCGTACAGACAGCATTATAGAGACGGCACGCAAGAAGAGAGATAGTGAGAAAGCTAGCAGAAGAGACAGTGGGAAAGAGACACAGAGACTGACTACGTGAGAGAAAGAGAGAGAGAGGAGGGAGGGAGGGAGGGAGGGAGGGAGGGAGTTTCAGAATGCGAGTGAACAAGGAATTCCCCCGCCTCTACTGCCCTGGCCAAGAAACCGTTGTGTGTGTGTGTGTGTGTGTGTGTGTGTGTGTGTGTGTGTGTGTGTGTGTGTGTGTGTGTGTGTGTGAGAGAGTGAGCTAGCAAGTGCGCGCACATAAAGGCTTGTCTGGGCAAGCACTTTACAAGTGCTCCTCACTATTTCCATACTGTGTTGTAAGCCCATACAGTGTTTACCCTAAAATATGGCCTTTTGCTTTTAATATGTATCTTGCATGAATGCAGGCCTTGCGTAACGTGAGTAGAACCTATTATGTAATGCTTTAATGTGTAATGAATTTGTAAATAAGTCAAAGATGACTGTAGTACTACGGCACGTAGTGAGTGACTAAACAGGTGGCTGAAGATGTCATTATTTTTAATGTACAAACGTGTGGCCGTTTTACTTTTATTTTGAAATTCATTTACTTTGAAGTTAACATTTACTCAGAATTACTTAAACATTGCTTTTTAAATAATAATACTTTATTTTGGTGAGACAGGTGTAATGGTTAATATGCTGAATTGTAAAATGTTCCTACCTGTTTATTCGCTGCACTCTTTGTTGAGATTCTATTCTACTGTATCATAATATGGAAATAAGGTATGGACCACATTCCCATTATCAAAGCCTTTATTAGCTATGGGTTTAAATCAAATTGTGATTTTTATTAAGCAAAAATCTCAAAAGTCAAAAACAAGCAACAACAAATGAGGGGAAAATGTTGGTTTGTTTTAGTTTTAATTAGCCATTTTCCTTTCAAAAGCATACAGTTTGCTCTACCTCATACAGTGAATAGGCTTTGTTTATGTCATGTCACAATACGTTTACCACATGAGTAATCCTCTCTCTGTGTCTCCCTTCCATCTCCGTCTCTTTCTCTCTTTCAGTTTCTCGAAAAAAGGTGGAAAGTCACAAAACAAGGACGAAAGTAACGACATGAGAGAGAGAGACACCGGGAGGGAAATAGAGACGGCAACGTGGTGAGAAGACAAGAAATAATTAAAAAACGAGGAGTGGAGCGAGTGTGAGTGCCGAAAGAGACAGAGAGTGGCAGAGTCTCCGGGTTAAATAAATAAACAAATCGAAAAGGACTTGTCTGGTGGGGAAGCAGGGAGGGAAGGAACACAGAGAGACAGCTAGATGAAAAGATGAAGCCGTTGAAGAAGCAGGGCCGGCGCTCCCCTCCCTCCACCCGGACCAAAGGAGGGAAGCGCCGGGGCGCGGGCGACACCCCCGACAGAGGAGATAAGAGAGACCCGGACGAGCACAGAGACGGGAGCAGGTCCCCGGAAAACAAAAACCACACCTCCTCACCGTCATCATCATCATCATCATCGTCGTCCTCCTCCACCACCTCTTCTTCTTCAAACTCAGAGTCCTCCCAGGAGGAGCCGATCAGGACGGAGGGTCTTCACAGAGACGCTCTGAGGCTCTCGGATCCGGCAGGCGGGGGTGCTGCGTCGATGGACAGCAGCAGCAACAGCAACAGCAGCACCCCCAGCGCCAACAGCAGCCCTAACCCGGCCTCCAGCAGGAAGACGGCCACCTTCAAAGCCCGCATGCCCAAGAAGAAGTACATCTCGGAACATTGCTCGCCCGCTGCCAGTAGCCATAGCAACCCCGCCTCCGGCACGCCCACCCCCCCACCCCTGCTCCCCTCTGCTCCTCCTCTGACCGGCGGGGTTATAAGCCAAGGGCCCACAGGAAGTGACGTCAGCGGTTCTGAAAACGGCAACAACGGCGACAGGACCAGCATCAGCAGCACGGGGACCCCTCAGGACAGCTCCCCGGGACCACCCACCCTGCCTCTGTCCCTGGGAGCGGACAGAGACAGACCGGGGGTCGGGGAGGGGCTGAGAGAGGCGGAGAGAGTCTCGCCCAGCCCGCTGCCCCGCTGCTCCTCCACGGACACGGCCAGCGAGCACTCGGCCGACCTCGAGGTGGTGGGAGACACGCACACACGTCCCCCGATGCCCACGCACCACAACCCCAACAGCCTCCCCGACGCACTCACCGATGCCCTGGCCAGGGGGCTGAAGAACCAGCGCGTGCTCGCCCGTCAGCTGAGGCGGCGGAGCGAGGAAAGGATGGACGATGGAGGAGGAGGAGAAAAGACAAATGGGGAGAGTTCAGAGTGTGTGTTCCGCGCCGGCGTGGTCCGTAAGGTCAGCGGTGAGTTGGGCAGCCTTGAGGTGCTGTTGAACGGAGAGAAGGTGCTGTGCTGCTACCCATACCGCCACCAGCAGGGCAGCGGCGAGGAGGACGTGGACATTATCCTGGACGCTCCTCCTCCAGGCTCTCACCCGGTGCCCATCGGCACCCGTGTTTGCGTGCCGTTTGGAGATCAGGACAGTGGCAATGACGGCCAGAGGCAGTGGTACAGAGAGGGCGTGGTGACCCAGGTGGACTCGCACCCGGCCGTGGCCCACCCTTACCGTGTGCTGCTGACCGAGGACAGGGGGGAGGCGACGCCCCGTCCCAGGGACGAAGAGGGGGAAGGCAGGGGGGCGGCGGCGGGTTCCACCAAGGCGGTGTGGGTCTCTCGGCAAAGTCTCCGCCTCCTGGTGCCCCCCTGGGACCTGGACCTTCCCGCCATCTGTACCTCCGGAGGAGGAGGGCGGGATGAAAGGGAGGTAATCAGGGAGAGTGAACAGGAGGAGCGTGAGGAGAGGGAGGCAGAGGTGGAGCAGGAGTTGTGTCATCGGGTGATGGTCCAGACCAGCATGGCGTCCATGCTGGGCCACGGTGGCGGACTGCCTTACCCTGGCATGGTCCCCACCTCCTCCAGCACGCCTTCCTCCTCCAACATCAGCTCCCCCATCACTCCCTCGGGCTCTGTCCTCAGTCTGGCACCGGGCCGGGACTGGGAGAGAGAGAACGACCTGGAGCTGCAGAGACACCAGGACATAGAGCGGGAGAGGAGCGCCACACTTCAGCAGCAGCAGCAGCAGCAGCAACAGCAACAGCAGCACCCGTACATGCCGGGTGCCATGGAGGACATGGAGGTGTCCCACTTCAGCATGGTCCCCATGGGGGCCATCGTCCCGGGGCCCAGCCCCATCGGGGTGTCCCAGCACCGCCACATCATCTCCAAGCCTCCGCCAGGCTACCTCAGCCCTCACCTGTCGGTGGTGCGGGGCATCGGGATCCCCTCGGCCCACCTCGCCCTCAACCCGCATCCGCCTCCCTCCCCGGTGCTGCTGGGGCTTGACCCCGCCGTGGCGGGCGGGGCGGCCATCCTCGCTGCGCCCCAGCTCCCTCCCCTCCCTTCCATCTGCTCTTCCACCGCCACCTCCTCCTCCTCCAGAGCAGAAAAGGCCTCCTCAGGTGGCTCTTCGGGCGCAGGAGGAGGCTCAGGGGGAGGCTCAGGTGCCGGTGGGACGTCTTCCTCCTCCTCGCGCTCCCGTACGCCACTGACGGCCGCACAGCAGAAGTACAAGAAGGGTGACGTGGTTTGCACGCCCACCGGCATCCGCAAGAAGTTCAACGGCAAGCAGTGGAGGCGGCTGTGCTCCCGCGAGGGCTGCTCCAAGGAGTCACAGCGCCGGGGATACTGCTCCCGTCACCTCTCCATGAGGACCAAAGAGATGGAGGCCAGCGGCGGAGGCAGGGAGCGGGGAGGAGCCAGCAGCACGGGCACCCTGACCCCCTCCGACCTGCGCCTGGGCGGCGGCAGGGCCAGCTCGGAGTTCGACTGGGACGAGACGTCGCGGGACAGCAGCGAGGCCAGCAGCCGCGGCGGAGACTCCCGTCCACGCCTGGTCCTGCCCTCCCTCCTTCCCCAGGACCTGTCACGCTTCGACTTCGACGAGTGCGAGGCGGCGACCATGCTGGTCTCCCTGGGGAGCTCGCGCTCAGGCACGCCCTCCTTCTCCCCCATCTCCAACCAGTCGCCCTTCTCCCCGACGCCGTCGCCCTCTCCCTCGCCGCTGTTCGGCTTCCGCCCGGCCACCTTCTCTCCCATCACCGCGCCCCCTTCGCTGACACCACGGCGCCACCGCCAGCTCAGCGGAACGAAGCTGCCGGGCATGCTGGGCGGCGAGCGTGAGCGCCACCTGTCGGGCATCATGCCCACCTTCCAGACTAACCTCACGTTCACCGTGCCCATGAGCCCCAGCAAGAGGAAGCTCGACAGCCACCATCCTCCGCCACTCCCAGCGGCCCAGGACTACCAGACCAAGCCTGAGCTGCATCAGCAGCAGTCGCAGCAGCTGATCGGTGTGGGGATTGCGGGTGGCGGGCCGGGGGACCCAGCCCTGGGCCTCAGCCCCGCCGCCTTCCGCGTCCTCTCCCCCCAGAGCCAGCCAAACACGCCCTCCTCTCTCTCCTTCCCCCGGCCTCACAGCGCCACCAGCCGCCCCCCGTCCTCCGCTGCGTCCACCCCTCCGCCCATGCTGGTGTCGCCCACCCCTCCCTCCCCTCTGCCCCAGGAGCCCTCCCCCCGGCGCATCGTGCCGCTCCGGGACTCGCCGGTCATCGTGAGGAACCCGGACGTCCCCCTGGCCAAGTTCTCCGACGGCCCGCTGGGGAGGAGGGAGAGGAGCCGGTCCAGGGAGCACAGCCAGCCCCCCCACCTGGCCGCGCCTCCCCCGGGCCTGCAGGTCCCCGTGCCCATCAACGGGGCCGCCACCAACGGAGCCGTGCTCCTTCGCAACCCAGCCTCCACCCTGGTACTGGTCACCTCCAGCTCTGTAAGGACAGCACTCTTTCTACTTTCTTACATTTTATGACTGTGAGTGAAAGCATCAACTCAGCCTTTAGATCAATTAGTTACATAGCTTTTTGAGTGGTGCTAACAGCTCCTACATCTGGCTTTGTGTGTACAGTATGTCAGTATTTTTTGCTCTGGACCGCTAGTATATTTCACACAATTGTCAAGCAAGGACCATCGCACCCCATCTCCCCACAACAATATAGATACTGTATATTTAAGCATAATTATAAGTAGGCATAACACAGTCATTTCTATTTTCTCTATATATAAATCTATGTATTTTATTGACATTGAACAATTATGATCTTAAAGCTAGATCTTATATTTAGTTGCGCGCCGGTGTCCCGCAACAAAATTAGCCGATCGATCTACAAGCTCACATCACTTTTCAGCGTGACGGCGTTGTAAGGTTGTAGATCGGCGTGCGGCAACACCGCGCATACTGTGTCACATAAAATGTATGAAATAAATTGATAGATTTTCCTACTAACCCTGTGGTTCTCAAACTTGGGGTCGGGACCCCAAGTGGGGTCCCCAAATTATTTTGTGGGATCCCCACAGATGACTAGCTTAATGTAAAAAAAGAAACTAACTCACCGGTAAACAAACACGGTATAAGTGTATACAGGGTATCTTCACATTTATGAAGTGACAATTTAAGGACTTTAAGAGCGTTTTAATACCAAACTGGCCAAACTATCAAATATTAAGTGAGCAAAAGGTGAACATTGTGAAAATAGCCGATCTACATGCTCACAACGCCTCGCAGCGCGAGGCGTTGTGGAGCATGTAGATCTGCTATTTTCACAATATTTATCTGTGGAACCGAGTCACAGTAAATGTAATACCTACAATTCCAAGTGCTTGTCAGGGTGGGGTTCCTAAAAAGGTTTGAGAACCCCTGTACTAACCAGCCGGCATACCTCCCAGTCTCTGACCCCAGGTACACCAGGCCACTCTGCCCTGTCCTCTCCCACCACCCTGGGCTTGGTCTCCACCTCCAGCGGCTCCACCCTCACCTCCTCAGGCTCCGGGGGCCGGGAGAGGGACAGGAAGCCGGGGGGCCACCAGGACGCCTCAGGAGGGGCCCTGCCACAGCCGGTGGCCTGTCACCCCTCGCCCACTGCCCTCCTGCCCCTCATACTGCCAGCCGAGTCGCCCCACCCCGCCCCGCGGAAAGACATCATCATGGGACGTCCAGGGACAGGTAAGGAGGAGGAGGAGGATGTGTGTGTGTGTGTGTGTGTGTGTGTGTGTGTGTGTGTGTGTGTGTGTGTGTGTGTGTGTGTGTGTGTGTGTGTGTGTGTGTGTGTGTGTGTGTGTGTTTTGGCTCAAAGAGGTGAAAAGGAGTTTTATCTGTGATCCTTGCACTACACTCCTTACTGTTGTTGATATAGATCTGACAGCTTGCTCTGTTTCTGTCCTTACCCTAAGGTTATCAAAGAGCGCTCCCAGAGGGAGTTCCAGCTCCAGTAGTTGATTTTAACAAAAACTATATTCAGTTTTGTTATTGATGTAATTTCTACAATGCAAAACATATACAGTATATACTGTATATATATGACATTCTCACAATATTTTCCATATCACACACACACGCACACACACACACACACGCGCACACGCACGCACGCACGCGCGCGCGCACACACACACACACACACACACACACACACACACACACACACACACACACAGCGGTGTGTGAATGAGCGGTGTTCTTTCTGGTTCATATGACAGGGATGACTTGCAGTGATAGCAGATCTTTGTGAAGCACAGAGGTGTGGGAGGTTTTAACATTAACTGTGGTGTCTCAGGCAGTGCTATATACTCTGTGTGGGGGTTGACTCAGAGTACAGTAACTGTGTGTGTGTGTGTGTGTGTGTGTGTGTGTGTGTGTGTGTGTGTGTGTGTGTGTGTGTGTGTGTGTGTGTGTGTGTGTGTGTGTGTGCGCGCGTGCGTGCATTCGTGCGTGCGTGCGTGTGTGGTCTGGTGTGGTGTGAGAATCAATGAGTTCCACTGCTGTGTGTGTGTGTGTGTGTGTGTGTGTGTGTGTGTGTGTGTGTGTGTGTGTGTGTGTGTGTGTGTGTGTGTGTGTGTGTGTGTGTGTGTCGTATGCAAGGGCTGTCATTGATTGTGTGCTTTGTTTGTATTCCTATATATGTCTATGTTATGGGGAGTCACCGAATGTGTGTATCTATGTCTATGCAGTAGGTGGACAGTACATTTACTCAATTTCAATCTGTACTTATAAGTACAATTTTGAGGTACTTTTACTTTACTGCAGTATTTCAGTATTTTACTTCTACTTCACTACATCTCTCAATATTTTCCTTCATCAGGCAAATGTTGTACTCTTACTCTAGTTTTTGAAAACTTTAGTTAGTAGTTACTTCATTGAATTTGATTTTTCTTATACAAAATATACGCATTAACCACTTATTTACCACCTATATTTACTTGGGCTATTTCCATTTATTTTTAATATATATAATTTTAGACATATAACGGGACATTCTGCATAATGAATACTTTACTTTGCGTACTTTAAGTATATTTACCAGACTTTTACTAGGCGGGCAGTGCAACTGAACAGCGAATTTTAAAACGTTGTGTTCTTACACTGCATTAAATAGTTTTGTTGGGGGCGTTGCCGATGACATTTGTGCTCGTGTGTGGGTGCATGCTAAAAATGTCAATGGTTAGCCGGTTAGTCACCCAAAAAAAATGGATAAGATCTGAATATGCTTAACAGCTTATTGGTTTATTTGCATACTTTTCCATAATGATAAATACACGTTTACATTTTTTTTTTTTACAATGATGTTTGGTTAACTAATGGGAGAGAGATTGTTGTCATTATTGTAAATACACTTACACTTGCATTTCCAGTACATACATTTATGTTCCGTCGTGCGATGGCGTTGCGAACCAAACACCTGATATCAGACCTACAGCTAGGTCTGCTATTCTTAGTGAGGAAGTATACATTGGGCTTAACGCTGCTATAGCTGACCAGAGGAAAGTGAGAGCGCATCACTAAAAAAACAAAAATTAAATGCACAGTTTTCTGATAATTTCACAAATTGTGTGTAGGCCTACATTTTGCAAAATGGTGCTCTAATTAATACATTGGCCGATACGAGCAACATTATACTGTTTATATTCAGCTGTGTAGGCTACTGCATTTTAGATAGATTAAAATGTATGCTAATATTATTATTATTATTGATTCTTGATAAACGGTCATGCAGAATCCTCCCTCATAGTTAGAATAAAAGGGTAGTGTGACCTTGCCCTTACTAAGTAAAAGTTAATTAAACGGATAAAGATGTTGGCTAACCGGTTGCAAAACCATCCCATCTCTAGTGTGTGTGTGTGTGTGTGTGTGTGTGTGTGTGTGTGTGTGTGTGTGTGTGTGTGTGTGTGTGTGTGTGTGTGTGTGTGTGACTTAAGTACAAGTATCAATACCCTATTGTAGAAATAGTCTGTTACAAGTACTAGTACTAGTAAGTGTGTTAGTGAGTAAAAATAGTAAAGTGTTGGCATCAAAATGTACTCAAAGCATGAAAAGTGGAAGTAGAATAATATTTGCCTCTGAGATGTAGTGGAGTAGAAGTAAAAGTACTGAAAATTCAAAATACTCCTGTAAAGTAAAGAATACCTCAAAATTGTGGGGAATCATTTACAACTTTAAACTATGTCATTAATATATGTGTGTGTGTGTGTGTGTGTGTGTGTGTGTGTGTGTGTGTGTGTGTGTGTGTGTGTGTGTGTGTGTGTGTGTGTGTGTGTGTGTGTGTGTGTGTGTGTGTGTGTGCGTGCGTGTGTGTGTGTGTGTGTGTGCGCGTGTGTGTGTGCGTGTGTGTGATAACTGTGTGCTAAAGTTCTCGCTGAAACCTTAAAAGGGTTGGACTATTGACATGTCTAGACATGCAAGGCTGTTGGAACAAAAGAGAGCGGGCATTGAGGACACTCACAATTTCACCAACACATACACATTCAGCCGTGTCTCACTCACTCACACAGTCACACATGCGCTCAATGCGTGTGTGTGTGTGCGCGCACGCGCGCACGCACACACACACACACACACACACACACACACACACACCCACACGCACACGCACACACATCACGCACGCTCGCACACCCACACACACTCAGTCAAATGCAGCAGACAATCAACAACCTCAGACAGGGCACCAAGGGCAGCTCGGGCGTGATGTGAATGTTTCTCGTCCTCTCAATAACGGAAAAAAATAAAAAGGGGAGTAATCGTATTGCCAGCGTGTTGTCATGGATACCGTGTCTCGCTCTGTAGAATTAGTGCAGTAAAGTGTTCAGGTCTGTGGCTGATTACAGGAGGAGAGCTCCTTCACTCTCTCTCTCTCTCTCTCTCTCTCTCACTCTCTCTCTCTCTCTCTCTCTCACTCACTCTCTCTCACACACACACATAACAGATTCACACTACATAAGTACGTGAACCTACATTCACAGGCTTCCCCTACACATGTACTTGTGGAGATGTTGCCACTTATAGACACCCAGAACTACAACCACACACACACATACGTACATACAGTACATACGGTTCATCAACTAATGCAATGGCTATCCCTGTGCACACACACAGAAAAGTACGTAGGCACACGCGCGTAAGCGCACGCATCTCCTTAACACTTTCCCAGCCGCCTAGCCTGTGCAGTGTGCCGATTGCTCTGCTGTCATACATTTTTTAAAACACCTCGGAGACACAAAGAGCGCAAAAACAAATATTAAGGCGTCAGGCAGAAGAGGAGCGCCCGTGGCGTGTGTGGCCCTCCCTTGTTCGCCGCGAAACACAGCTTCATTAGCATCAGCAGTTACATCGGTGCTGTTTTTTCCACTCGCATCTGCAAAGGTTCTGTAAGGACTGCGAGTGTAAGGTTACGCGTCAATGTAGCTGCTGTGCAAGTTTCGCCTTTTCTTATTTCTTTTGAACGGACACTATGGGAACCAATTCAGGGCAAAGCCAAGATAAGGCTAGATGCGCACCAACTACGTAGATGCACTGCGGCGCGACAGCTTAGCTACTCTACACTGTAGAGCTCAAGACCCTGATGTTAGAAAGGAGAGTGTGGAGGGCAGCGATTCAGGAGGCTAGTGGAGTTGGTGTTCGCTAGACCTCACTCTCGCATTGCATTTCATTGCAAGTTTTCTGAGCTCTGTTGCAGCACTTTAAGTACGCTTTTAAAAGTAACAGCCATTTAACTTAATATGTGTAATAACAGTGAGGAAACCATTATACTGCTGCGTCACCTTGAAGGTAGTAGGTATTTAGTAGTTTTTACTACTTACTAGACACAGTGGTCAAAGTACTTACTGTACATTTCTCACTTAAGTAAAAGTATCAATTCTACAATGCAGAAATACTTACTTGTTACTTGAGTAAAAGTACAAAAGTATTGGCATCAAAATGTACTCGAAGTACTAAAAGTAAAAGTACTCGTTCTTCCATTTCATGTTTTCAAAATATATGAAATAATTTGAAGATAGCCAATCTACAAGATCTTGTGGGTCGGCTATTTTCAAATAGCCAAAGTACGGTATTTGTAATAATATTTAAAATCTACAAATTAACTTGCAACTAAAGTTGTTACTTTAAACCAATGTTTAGGGCGTAACGTGTACTGTGTGTGCTGTCTTTTTGGCGACTGAATTTCCCACGCGGGATCAATAAAGCTCTTATCTCATGCACAGTCACAGTAAGGAGCACCTCCCTCAGATACTATGGAAGTAATAAATAACATAAAGAAGGATTAATCAACCACAACAACATGGTTCGGTGACCTTGGTGGTGCAGAAACGTATTGACATCTTTACAGAGTTGCACAGTACATACTGCACTGACACGCTCGGTACAAGGACGGGACTTGGGACAATGACAGTGCAGGGCCATACTAAAACTAGTACTACAGACTAGGGATGGGACGATAAGTGATATTATCGTTTATCGTGATAAAAAACACTCACGATAATCGTATCGTGGAGATTTAATATATTGTGATATCGTCCTCCATCATGCACTGGGATCAATTCACCTTTTTTTTGCCGAGCTGCATATTCAGTACCACTTAAACCCTTTATAATTGGTAAAAGGTACTTATAATATACGTACTTGATACAGTCTTTTTTTCACTCTCTATAAAATGTCTTTGCCAAAAAATAGCCGATCTACACGCTTGTAGATCTGCTATTTTTTGGCAAATGTTCCGCCTCAGGATAATGGATTTTGATTATAGTGATAATATCGTAAATCGCGATTACTTTTGTCGCAATAATCGTGATATGACATTTTCATATCGTCCCATCCCTACTACAGACTGGTACACACTGTCCGTGCAATTTTTTTACTAGATATTTAGCTCAGGCTCATCTCGTCCCAGGGGTGACTTGCATCCAGTGAGTACAATGAGACAGAGAACCGTGCCAGAGTCGATATTCTAATGCTTTAGATTTGCAGCCCCAGCAGCAGGAGGACATGCCGAGCTCTCGCTTTTCGAATCTCGATATCCATATGAAACGAGCACTGGGGTGGGCAGCCTGTAAATGGCTAGCTATAAATACACAGTTTAAATACTTAAATATCAGCGTGCGGCGTGACACTGTGCTGCTGCTGCTGCTGCTGCTGCTGCTGCTGCAGAACAGAGGTCACTGTCGCTTTATAGTTCTAAACCTGTGGGTCTCAACCTGTGGGTCAGGACCCCCGGGGGGGTGGGGTGAGGTAAGGACTTTTAAGACCTCTTTAATACCTCAAAAGAAAGAAGGAAAAGAAAAAAAAAAGACTCATCAAAGGTAATCTTCAACGTTTTCAGGCCAAGGACCCCTTAGTTGAGAGAGAGATGAAGCAGGGAGCCCCCACAACCTTTTCAGAGATTCCATATTTTCAGCACAATCATCAGTGTATTTTGGATTCATGTCAATTTGTGTTTTCAGATATTTAACCTCTTGAACCATTACTTGAACCTTTCACTGCCGAAAATAGCCGATCTGGTATCAGGTATTTTTGGATAAAGTTCTCTGAATATTGACACTGGGTTTCAAATGGTTAATATAAAAAAATAGGACCCTGTAGGTAGTAACTCTGAGGACCCCCTAGGTGTCCCGGACCCCCTGTTGAAGACCCTTGAACTACACTCTAAAAACTGGTCAAATATTGGCCAATAGTCAAATAATATATAGGCAATTCTTTTTTTTT
>NC_137819.1:36880821-36913321 GCF_963921795.1 Nannobrachium achirus | reverse complement strand
ATTATCTGCAGTGGTCAAAAGCTCACCAACCCAGGCATGCTCTCCCTCCTTTGTGTTTGACTAACTTGTAGCTGCACATGAACAATTGTTAATCGGATTTTTATTTTTTCCTACATCAGTGGTTCTCAAACTTGTACATTTCAAGGACCCCCAGTTACAGACTCGTGCTCTGTAATATCGGCCGATACGCAAGTTCAGTTGTGGGAATCGATATCGGGAAGGAAAAAATGGTATTGGTAGTACATCTCTACCATTTTTTATTGAAAGAAAATTACTTTGTTTTTCCCATCATTATTGTAGCGCGCTGTGCAAGTGTCATCATGATAGTAAAAGTCAACAAAATAGAATTTAACTTTAGCTCCCATACATTGTCATGTTAACCTGACTCCACCAGATGGTGGCAGCAGTGCGTACCGCCCTAATGACAGGCCAATATGAGTGGTTGGAGTTGGCATTCCTAGACTGTGATAGACAGACGGCCCCATCCAATCACCTGCTAAAGAACTTGAAAAAATGGCCCGCCCCTTACATCGAGTCTGCCCGAGCAATTCCAGATGGTAAAAGTAGGGCAGTATATGCAGTATGCGCACTACTGCCACCATCTGGCGGAGTCAGGTTATTGTCATGTATCAAAAGAACCAAATTGAGCATAATCAGCATCTGCATTGGAATGATTCTATCCCAAGCTTTTTGTTCGATTGTAAGTGGTTGATCACTGTTCTTTTGTCCATTTCCTGAAATGTGCTGGTTTTGGACATACAAGGTTTCTGCTTGCCATTAACAGATTATGTACTGTATGTCACTTTTCTTCTGTTCCAGAGCCTCGTTGTGGTGTAGCCCTGGTGAGTGAAGGGCGAACTGGCCAATCAGACGTGGAGCGTGGATCTCCGTCACGCCCGCCCCCAAACAATGACAATCCTCCTACAGACAGGGGCGGAGCTGACAGCGAAACAGAGAGTGACACAGACGACCCGTAAGTTATAAACATGTTTTCTACTGGGCCTTATTCATTTATTTTTACCCTAGTCGAGGGCTCTTCCACCATTGACACTATCTTTTCTCATGTTCATGTGTATTTTTAGACAACTTAAAAATCCTCAATACTTAGTATGCTTTGTAGTAACTCTGAGGACCCCCTTGTTGAAGACCCATGCCCTAGGGGGCCTAGTCCATATGTTGTCTTCCTGACAACTGGTACTTTGTTTTCTCACGTGGTACTGTATGTGATGTAGCCACAAGGCAACCCTGTCTGTATGCCAGTCTTCTCATATATAACAATAAGACAGAACCGTACAGAAATGTATTGAATAGCATGGAATAGAGGTAATGCTATTCATCACATATGCATATTTTTTATCACGCCAGTACAGCGCAGTGATTTATCTGTATTCCATTATTCATGAATGAACTCATTGGCTTATTAAAGTGGAACAGCACAAAGTCAACATCCTGAGCCTTTGTTATAGCACCAGTAATGCAGCAGTGGAATTATAACACGACCACTTCAGGCCAACGAGTTCTGCTGCAAACATTCCCACACCTTACAAAAACAGGTGTCCACTTTTTATGGTAGATCATTTATTATTATTATTTATTACTTTGAAGAATGCAAACTTTTTTTTAACATTTTCAATCTATGGAAGATTTTATTCCATTTTCTCTATCAGTAAACAAGGCTGTTTTATATAGTATAATACATTTGGAGATATGTTATGTGATATGATATGTTTGATATCAGTCTTATACAGTTCTCATGAGCTCAGGAGAGTGCATGGCACATTATCAGTAGCGTAAAGTAGCTAAGTAAATGTACTTATGTAATGGACTTAAGTACAATTTTTAGGTATTTGTACTTTACTTATCTCGGATCCAAATATTGTACTTTTACTCCATTACAATTATTTGAAGACTTTAGATATTAGTTACTTAGCAGATATAAATTATAATATCATAAAACATACATGAACCACCCTGTTTTATACCGTGGCTATTTGAAAATAGATGATCTACAAGCTCACAAAGCTTGTAGATCAGCTATGTTCAAACATTTCATACTTTTACTCAAGTACACTACATTTTGAATTCCGGACCATTTCTATATTACAGTATTGATACTTTTACTTAAGTAAAATACGTGATTACTTTTTCCAACCCCTGCACGTTATAAGGTACCTGTCCATTGCGGTTTTGAGCGTGGTACGGTTCGGTGTGGTGGAGAACGGGTTCTGCAGGCGTTTCCACCTCAGTCCGGTTCCGTTCGGTTGTAAGCACGCTGAATTGCACTGATCATGATTGTGAGGTGAGGAATTGCCACTGAGGATCTGGGAGGGTTCAATGACGTGGGTATAATCACTGATTGGTTAAATTAACACGCAGAAGCGTTGTGTTGTTTACCAGCTTCGCCGAGTCTATCAGTAGCTACGTGCATCCTGTCGTCTTCACGGCTTTCTCATTTCTATTTTGGAGTTATAGCAGAACTAATGCAGTGCTCACTGGAGGACACACT
Organism: Nannobrachium achirus; assembly: GCF_963921795.1. Taxonomy (NCBI): domain Eukaryota; kingdom Metazoa; phylum Chordata; class Actinopteri; order Myctophiformes; family Myctophidae; genus Nannobrachium; species Nannobrachium achirus. The sequence continues at coordinate 36,910,815 of NC_137819.1, read as the reverse complement.
GGCTTCACACAGCCAGAAGTGATGGTTCCATTCCTTGTGCTAGACAGGGGTGTTGCACCAAATTCTGGGCCCTGGGTACAAGGATTCACTGCGGGCCCCCCATGACTGTTCTTCGTAGGGGGAGGGGATTTAACCCATTTAGACTGGGAACGCATTATTACGCATTATTCTGTGCTTTAAGTAACTATTGAAAAATAGCAGATTTACAAGCTCACAGTGCGGCACCGAGTGCCGCGCTGTGAGCTTGCAGATCTTTAGTTACAGATGTTCGCTTAAAAAATACATATATTCAAAGATTTGCACACATTTTCACAATTTTTCAAAAATAGCAGACCTACAAGCTCGCAGCGCAGCACTCAGTGCCACGATGTGAGCTTGTATATCTGCTATTTTTCAATAGCTAAAGTATAAAATAATTAAGGCCCCCTCCACCTTGGGCCCTGGTAACTCAGTCCCACTTTTCCCCCCCTTGTGACGCCCCTGGTGCTAGACACCAGGGGAGTGGGTGTAAGCCACAGTTAAAGAAGTACAAATTGGACAGAAGCACCCTTACTTCCGGCCTGATGGGACTCAAATATACTGTGGTTCCCCTGACACATCACTGTGACATCACAGATGACATCATCACAGTGATATCAGATACTCAGAGCAGGGATAACGCCTGACACATCACTGTGACATCACAGGTGACATCACAGTGGTGTGGCTGGTTCAGACAGGGATCTCCATGTATGGGCATAAAAGGGATTGTATGTTGTGATGTCATGGGAACCACTCTAACAGAATCCAATATACTGACTGATATATATAATATATATATTCTCCATTGAGCTCAGTGTTTGGTTAGTTATTACACCGACACTGTTCCCAGGAAATGTCCTCTATAAAATGTAGGCCTAAGCATAAACTCCCTAGCTTACATGGATAGTCCCTTACAGAAGCCAGGAGGAGATAACAGTAATACCCATTCAAGACTGGCGTCTAGCTAAGCTTTGTCCTTTCTCTCCTTTTCTTGTTACAAAAAGATAACCGAAATTCTTTACATTAGAATAGGCCCACTGCTTGTGGCGTATTGCCAACTTTATCATAGGTAGTATACAGTATATTGTTTAACACCAGAGTTTAGATTTAACTAGGGCATGGCTCTAAGGAACTGTCTACTTCACTAAAGTATGAGCATAAGTACAGTATACTTACGTAACCTTTAGCACAGCTAATGTTTGGTTACTGTTGTACTCTGACTTTATTTCGATGCTAAGTAACTGTTTCGTATAACATTCTGAAGTGCAATCTCCAAAAAACTCAGAACCCAATAAGTGCGGTCTGCTGCGGAACTGTCTACTTAACATAGTTTAAGTCTGCGTTGCTCCGCTACATTCATTCGGCACACCATTAAAAAACATTGCGGTCGAGGCACGCGGTTTCTGCGCTGGCTCTCTGCAAATGTAATAAATTGAAAAAGCAAATAGTGCATAGTGTTGCCCCGAGAGTTCGCTTTCCCCTGAACCCTATAGAATTCTCAGCATTCAGATCATATGAGTGCAGCTGGTTTGCATCTGTCGTTGCACTTAAATACATAACTGTAGTTTGTATCGTAAAGGCTCCACAAGAGCATCTGTTCAGTCTTGTCTCTCCAGCGCTCACTTGCTCTTTCCCTCTTTTTGTCTCCTTGTCTGAGCCTACCTCTCCCTCCCTGACTCTCTTCCTCACTTTCGCTCTTTTAAAAAAAAAGAAAATATGTATTTTTTGGCATTTTGTTAAGCTTTATTTCAGATGGTGGACAGTGGTGCTCAAAAAACCTTTTCTTGACAAGGACCCCCATATTCATATGTATTTGGTCGCGGACGCCCATCTGAAAATATTTTGTTACAGGGACCCCTAGAGGCAAATATTTGAATAAAATATGTTTTCTTTACAAAATGTATATATTCAGCTATTTGCTAAATGTTCACAAATGTTTTAGTGCCACACTATGAGCTTTGTATATCTGCTATTTTTGAATATTCCAAAGTATAAAATATGGTTTAAGAGATGTAAAGATTGTGACGCAAAATGACACAGATGCTTTCCCGGGTTTTATGCGTCAATCATTGTTTTTGTTTTTTTGTGGATGTTCATTTTATTGAGGAACAATAAAGATTGTGAGCGTGCTCTCATTCCCCCCCAAATGGTTGTTTCAGTGTGACTCACACTGACACGCAGGGGCGTCACAAGGGGGGGGGAGGGGGGGGGGGGGAGGGGGGGGGGGGAGTGGCACTGAGTTACTAGGGCCCAAAGTGGAGGGGCCTTAATTATTTTATACTTTAGCTATTGAAAAATAGCAGATATACAAGCTCGCAGCGTGGCACTGAGTGCTGTACTGCAAGTTTGTAGACCTGCTATTTTTGAAAAGTCGTGAAAATGTGCGCAAATCTTTGAATAGATGTATTTTTTTAAGCAAACATTTATAACAAAAATCTTGCTTCTGGGGGGCTTCCTGGAACTAAATAGTTTGAGATGGAGGTCTGTGGCCAAATACATATAATTTTGGGGGTCTTTGACATGAAATAGTTTGAGCACCACTGACATAGAAACACACAAAAAAAATCAAGATTTTTCAAAAATAGCAGAACTACAAGCTCGCAGCTCTGCCCTCGGTGCCGTGCTGTGAACTTGTGTATCTGCTATTTTTCAATAGTTAAAGCACAAAATAATGCGTAATAATGCGTTCCCGGTCTAAATGGGTTAAACCCAGGGCCCAGAAATTGCTGCGACACCCCTGCTGACACGGTATAGTGATACTGTGGTTCTTCAGTGCATACTCTCAGGGTCACAGCTGACATATGAAAATACATTCAGCAGAACGAGAGACGGAGAGGAAAGCTAATAGTAGTGTTGTATTGTATGTATGCTGCAGTATAGCATGGTAACAGATTATTCTCTTTCAGCACAGAGGTTTAAAAACTTGTTTTGACACTTTAACCCCGGCAATCCCAATTTGAAATAGTTAATAATGTCATTGTACAATGTAAATGTAGCTAATGATGACTCATTAAACCAGAAAATCGAGAAATGAAAATGAACATTATTAAACAATTACTGTTGCAAGTACAGTCATTTGAAAACAAATGTGGCGGAAAATCTAACATTATTAACTATAGAAAATAGCAGATTGACAAGCTAAAAAAAAGTACGCTATTTTATTCCAATATTTCAATCAATTATTGTCTTCATTTCAGTAAATGTATCATCGAAGTATAAACCGTACACACAGAAAAAGAAGGTAATGGTTGTATCATTTTCCTCTCAAGTTATTATTAAATATATCATACATTTATGTTGGTCTAACTATAGTCCATAACATCTCTATCAGTCTTCCTGGTGTTTCATTCTAAGGAACACACTTAATAAAAGAAAATCTTTAAGGGTAGCACACAAAAAACAAATGAAAGCCTCTATTTGAAAACCAACCGCTATTGTTGAAGCTGTCTGGTGTACTGAATGTCATTATCCTAGTAGTTAGGTTCCTGTACTAGGTTCTGTGTTGATTGGATGTGTGCCCACTGCCCCCTAAAATACAGACCATAAATGTAAGATTAAAAACTGTCCTTGCCTTATATCAGAAGTTCTTGCTGCACTATTACTTAGCCTACACGACTAATGAGATATTTTGAGTACATGACTCAGAGTCAAGGCAAATGCTATCCTCCAGTGAATTAACATTCCTCCTCTTCTTGTAACTTTATCCTTGACTTCTGTAGCAAAACTGGCCAAGGGAAAGATGAATTAGAAGGGTTTAAAGACAGCCTTGACTGTTTGTAGCAGGCAGACTTTCAAGGTTTTTTGACAAGGCGTCTGGACGTGCCTATTCCTGTATTACAGCTATGCTGTGTGTTGTGTGTACATGCACAGTACTGATGGGTTTTCTTGACCTGCGTAGTTGAGAGTAGATGAAAATGTGGTATATTTTTATATCCCTCTGCTATAGCCAGTGATGTAGCAGAGGGTAAACCCACCTTAATTTAGCCTACAGAACATGTTTTATTGGTGAATCTATCCACCTCCACATCAGTGTTCACAAACTTTAAAAACAGTTTGTTGCTTTTTTTCCATCAACCTTCACCCAACAGGGTGCCTGCCCACAGAATGGAAAACTGTAAACGTTGACTTTCATTTAACATTTCCATACTACTGTACTACTTTTTGTGTTATTATGACCTAATATTTTGGTCTGCAAGTATTTGTCATATCCCCAAAAAATGTTCATAGAGAAACGTACTTAAAAGCAGGGTCACTTTAAAATATATATATATATATTATTTCTAGCAGTACTTTCTGTGTCTTTGCTCCAAAGTCTCCAAGACAGATTCACTGAGCCTGTCAATAATGATTGATAATGACTTTGCATTGACAAAAGTTAACCGTTGTTGTCTGGAACAGCCTCCATCCTCTCCTTTAGGTTTCACAAAGTAAACAATCTCTCTTAGCTTCCTGTGTCTGCTGGGAAGTGGGAAGCCAGTTTCACTTCTGTGTGTGTGTGTGTGTGTGTGTGTGTGTGTGTGTGTGTGTGTGTGTGTGTGTGTGTGTGTGTGTGTGTGTGTGTGTGTGTGTGTGTGTGTGTGTGTGTGTGTGTGTGTGTGTGTGTGTGTGTGTGTGTGTGTGTGCATATCTCCATAGGTTCTTCCCAGGTGTGGCCAACGATCCTGCACCCTCCACTGGCCCCATCAAGAGACGCACACAGTCCCTCAGTGCCCTTCCCAAAGACGGAGACAGGAAGGTCAGAAAAACACACAGCCTGTCCCTCTGCACCTTGCAGAGGGACAGTTGAAGGCAGAATGGACAGTCCTTCAGACAGACAGACAGACAGACAGACAGACAGACAGACAGACAGACAGACAATCAGTTAGTCCGATACACTGTTAGTCCATCATACACCCAGTCCGGCAGACATACAGAGAGATACTTAGCTAGTTAGTCAGTGAGTCAGTCAGTCAGTCATTTCCTCAGTGCCTTGGATAGAAACAGAAACTAGACAGTCAGTGAGTTCGATCTTCCCTGGGTGTATTTAGATAAACAGCCAGAGAGGCAGATGGTGTCTCACTGAGTTACAAAACAAAGTAGTCTGTTACGCAACCTGTGTCGCCCACTCGCTCCTTAATTCCTGCTTCATTAACTAACATCCATATTGTCTCTTAAGCGGTAACGTCTGCCCCTCTTTTAACCTTTCGCACTTTTGTTCTCTCTGGCTCTCTTTCTCTGTCTGACTCTGTCTACCACTCAAGCAATTATCCTCTACATCGTGAAGCTGGGTTACGAAATACTAAACTTTTCCAAAGATTTTTCAGTCTTACCGCTTTTGAAAATAACAGCGAGTTGGATGAAAATCACAGCCCATGTGCCCCTGACCGACCGTCACTCATTTAGTGTGACAACCCCAGTGGTGCAGTCAGTCAGTTAACAGCCCCTGCAGACAACATCAAACCTGTTTGATGTTCTCGCCAGTCCTAGTGGGGCGGGCTCTTGTGCCAGCGAGAGTCGGCAGCCAGCTCTTGATTCAAACAAGTCATATCGTCTGCGACCCAGTTACCCAACAAATATGAATGGGCTTCGCTTTTAGCAAATGGCAAAAGGTAGCAGCTTGTTCTCTATTCTCTTTTTTTGAGCGGTGGTCACACCGTCTCCATAGCGTGGCCGTGTGTGTAGGTATGTATGTTTGTTTGTATGTATGTATGTATGTATGTATGTGGGTGGGTGGGTCTGTATGTAGCCTCAAGCCTGTGGTGTAGTACCTTTTCTGACCACACATGTTAAGGGAGGGGCGCTGTTGTTCAGGCCAGGCCAGAACAGGCAAGGCACACTCACACTCACACGCACGCACGCACGCACGCACGCACACACACACACATACACACACACACACACACACACACGCACAGACTCCACCGCTCAGTTCACACGGGTGTGATTTTTTTTTTTACTTTCGCTTGGTGCTCATTATGATGTGCTTCACAGTGATTGGCTACCAAAACAAGGGAAATCGCAGAGACATAGATGTTGGATTCATAGGGATTGGGGAATTGTCACGAGGGGATCCTGAAATGTGTTCCCCAGAGGTTTCCTAGTTGTGTAGTTAGACACCCTTAACGTGGTGTGTGTGGAGTTGTATAATAACATACCAGGCATTAACTGTCTATGCCTCCCTCTGCCCTCCTGCCCTCCGACGTCTCTCCGTCCAGAGGGAGAAGGACCACATCCGTCGGCCCATGAACGCCTTCATGATCTTCAGCAAGCGCCACCGGGCCCTGGTGCACCAGAGGCACCCCAACCAGGACAACCGCACCGTCAGCAAGATTCTGGGAGAGTGGTGGTACGCGCTGGGCCCCAACGAGAAGCAGCAGTACCACGACCTGGCCTTTCAGGTACCACCAAAATGCCACGGACCGGTTTACAGTTGTGCTTGCCATCTCTCTCTCTCTCTTGAGTCCACCAATTTACAATTTAATTTACTTAATCCAGGTACAATAAGCAAGGCAATAGATCAATACGTCAACATCAACATCAATATATCAAATGCATATAAATAGTAATCTAAGAAAAACGTAGGTAGACCAAGCACCTGTTCAGTAAAAACTATAAAAATCAAAAAACATATAAAAAAAAATAATCTAAATTACATGTATTGTCATTGAGGGTAGGCAAGTGCTACACTAAGTGCTATGGCTATGGTGGAGTCTGAAAAGGTGAGTCTTCATACCACAGCGGAAGCTAGGGAGTGAGTCTGCAGTTCTAATTCCTCTCTCTTCTCCTCTCTGTCTCTTTGGGTTCATCCCTGTCGGTTTTTCCCTATCGCTCTCGTCTCAATCTCTGTCTCTCTCTCTCTCTCCAGGTAAAGGAGGCTCATTTCAGAGCCCATCCAGACTGGAAGTGGTGCAATAAGGAACGCAGGAAGTCTCTGTCAGAGGGGCGCGGGACCCCGAAGGAGGCACGGGAGAGGAGTATGTCGGAGAGCACTGGTGCGTGCGATTCCATCATTATACACTATCGTTCAAAATGTGCTTCACAGAGACAATTTGACTGATTGATTCATAGTTTCATCCTCATAAAACACTTGCTTTTGCATTGATAGAAAATACATTAAACCGCCAAATAGAAAATTCAGGAAGAAACCAAAATAACGAATTGTTCCTTCGTGAAGCCATCTTTTTTTTTACCTTTATGGCATGCTTTTAAAACTTTTTTTTGTACAGAATAACATTGTTATCTGGAACAACTTGAGCGTGAGCAACAGCCTCAGTGGGCTTATTACATTCGAGCAGCAGCAAGTTTAAACTCTGCGATATATTTTGCCTCCCTTTCCCGCGTAATCTGCTTAAACACTCAATAGCAGGTGCCTCAGATTCCCCAATCGGCCAACATCACAGGCAACCTATAGTAGATGTTCTGTTGGAATAAGTGGCACATGAGTTTTCATTTACACATTTTATTTATTTTCTCTCTTTCTCTCTCTCTCTCTCTCTCTCTCTCTCTCTCTCTCTCTCTCTCTCTCTCTCACCCCCCAGAGCTCCACTCCCAGGCGCTGGAAGCGAAGGTGGTAGCAGTTGGGTCGGCCTGGGGGCCGGCGGGTTTGGAGCGCAGGGGTGGTGCCTACGGAGGAGGACAGTACCCCCGCCCCCGAGCCTTCTCCCAGAGTGCCGTACACACCCTGGAACGGAGGGAGAGAGAGGGAGACCTGGAGAAGGTATGATGGAGGGTGATGATGGGAGGGAGGGCGGCTATAATTGCACAAAAGCTTTACAAATTGGATGCATACCATTCCGGATCGCTAGCTACCAAACAGGCTGGCTACTTAAACCATATATACTTTGTTGACTGGAGACCCCAAATTGTATTCTAAGCCTCCTCCCTTTTTCTTTTTGGTGAACATTGCCGATCTATTTTTACAAATTGTTTGCCCCAGGCCAGAATAGGAATGTTAGGGTTCATTCATGTTGTTAATGACACACTGCTTCAGGTAGATAGACCTCTTGAGAATCAGACGGTACCCAGGTTTATCCCCGGTTACTCCTGGCAGCATGTCGAAGTGGCACTGTCTTAGAAAGTTAAAGAGGTGGTGCCATAGTTTTGTACTTTTCACCATCCAACAACATCTGTGGGTGTGGCTAACTTAAGCTGGGTCACCACCCACCTGACAACCAGGGCAGGCATACTTTATGAACAGGTGGGTGTGGCCACACATCATTTTAAAACTTTTGTACACTTTTTGAGTCTTGGATATAATCATATATCTGATGATTATGTGGGGGGGGGGGGGGGGGGGTCACGGCACAATGTCTTTAACACCTCACTGCTCCAGATGAGCAGTTTGGTATCTTGCATAGTTTGCGTCTGTCGTTGGTGTGTGAATGTATGTGACAGGGTGAATATAATGCACTTTGTAAGCACTTTGAATAAAGGCATCATTAAACATTTTACATATAATTAAGAACATTTTAACATTTCTCCTGAATACATATTTCTTATGGTGAGACGTAGTATAGTCAGGTGGCCAAGGTTTTTACTATAGCAGGCAGCCATGTAAATAGTTTCAGTGTCATGATCTTAAAACTGTAAGCTGGATAGATTCATCACTGTAGTCGTCATGTGCTTGTTGCAGGTACATTACATTTGTGGTATTCAGCCTGTGTGCTTATCCAGAGTGACTTAAAGTGATTACTAGTAAAACTAAAACAGCTTAGTGCTCAGCATGTGCTGCGGGACATGTGGCCTTGCTCATAGCATCTCCATTAAGAATGCCTTGTTTCCACTCAATAGTTTGGTCTTGAATGTGAATACAGTCATAATGAATTGAATAGGCCTTTCTTGCCTTTCAAAATACACACTTACTTACAGTGAGAGCACAGGCCTACATGATAACACGGCCACTGTGACCTTTTAGTTCCAGGCTTATGTCATCAGTGTCTTACTGAACAGTGGTTCTTAAACTGTGAGTCGGGACCCTCAGGGGGGTCACCACATGGGGGTGGGGGTCCCCAGATTACAGTGAAGTGACAATCTAATGTTTAAAGACCTGTTTATTACCTGAAGAAGAACAAAAAAAGAAAAAAAAGAGAAAAAGGACCATTACTGCTTCAAACATAATCAACAAACTGGTCAAACATTGGCCAAATTGTCAAATAATATAAGAAATAGGCAAAAATCTACAAGTACTTGCAGATCTGCTATTTTCACAATATTTATCTGTCAAACAAAATGTAATGTCTCAACTCCTACAATTCCATGTGCTTGTCAGGATTATTTTGGGCCATAGCAGCCTGAAAAGGTTGAGAAGCACTGCACTAGGACACATTTTGCCACCCTACAGGTGATGTCTACCACTCACACTCCCCATAATATCGTATCGTTTCAGCTCTGAGACTCATACAATAGTAGACGAGCTGTTTGATTTCCACGGCTGCTGATGCAGAGGCTTCAGCTGGGGCTTTGCTTGGGAAAACACCAGAAAATCCCTGTCTTAATCACTCGGGTGCTGAGCCTCAACTTCAAAGCTTTCACTTTCCCCTCCTTAGAGCGCCTTTGATGGTACAATGTTGTTGATGTTTGTTTGTGCACTCTTACTCGAGACATGGGAGTACACCCCTATATTATTAAAGGGTTTCATTTCAAATGGTAAAATCATCGATGTACTCAACTCATAGCTCGATGTACTCAACTCGTAATTCTTTACATTAAACCACAACATGGTTTAATGTAAAGAATTACCATATATTGTGGTGGGTGATATTTTTGGTCAGTATACTGAAATAGGTCAAGAAATGAAGGTGCGTTGCGATGTGCCCTGACAAGGTCGCAGAAAGAGTGTTATCTCTGTTATCTTGACTTATGTAGGTCCACTTTTTTCATCCGTATTCACCTTTACTCGTTTGGAATCCCCCTCCTCCCTTCTCTCTTGTCTCTTCTCAATGTTGCCTCAAGAACAACAAAAACATTAGGAGGAATGTCACGTTTGGATATCAATAAACAGATCAGCTAAAAAAAACAGGCGCGATGAAGAAGCTAACCTCTGTATTTTCTGTCCATCTCCCTTCACTCTGTTTTTGCCAGGAGGACGGGGTGAGCTTGTTTCGTAGCCGGCCTCCGCCTCTGTCACTGTGTCAGCGCGGGGTGAGCGAGGACGTCACCAGCGACGAGGAGCGCATGGTCATCTGTGAGGAGGAGGGAGATGATGATGTCATGGGTATGTTTGTACAGCTGTCTACTAACCACTTAAGCCCTGCCCTATATACCTAGTTTTATGACATTTCACCCACTTCCTTCTGAATAGTGGAAATTATTATTTTTCCCCCCACTAATTCTGAAGAAAAAAGAAAGGGAACATTTTGGAAAATGGCCAAAATACAGATGCCATGGTAAATGTTGCTAAGAATGACACAAATGTAAAAGACAATCCGCATCACCAAACAAAGCTCCCACTTGGTGTGCAGAAGGTTTTATTTTATGTTTTTTATCTACATTATGAACTTTTGATCCAGTACCTTGCCTTGAAGGTGTGGGATGTGTATGTCTTTTCTACTCACTGTCCCAGATCGTCCCTATTCTGGCCATGTCAAGGTGAAAAGAGCAATAGGCAAACACTCAATGAAAATTGCGAGTCTACAGACTCAAATCTGACATGTTGTGAGCAGAGATTGCGTTAGACCGGGAATTGCCGGATTTGACCGATTTTTTATGGCCAAGACCGAAAAATAAAATTCCTCCCGGACATCCTGACCGATTGAAAAACCAATGGTCATTTATCATTATCGCCGTCTGCTCCTCATGCGCAGGCTGCCTGCCTCTCTCTCTCTCTCTCTCTCTCTCTCTCTCTCTCTCTCTCTCTCTCTCTCTCGCTCTTTCTCTCTCTCTCTCTCTCTCTCTCTCTCTCTCGCTCGCTCGCACGCGCGCTCCCCCGTGCTCTCTCTCTCTCTTTCTCTCTCTCGCTCGCTCATTTCAGTGTCAGTTTGCGATGCACGCACAGCATGTAAAGCCATGGGAATTAAGGAATGCACGCACGGTCAGCAATCAACCCATAAACAAACATTATACACTTGATTGAAGTTATGAGGAGAGGAGATGGAGTGGAGACAGTAGGAAGAACAAAGCCTTTTCAACTCTCCCAAAGTTGCATAACATGGACGCACTGTCACCACTCGACAGTGAGTATTGGATTAATTGCTGGCCAGATGAATATCAACCTTTTCATTATTCTGAAGTCAAGACATGGTATTGTATTGTTGGCATGAAACATGATGCAACAGAAAGACGTTGTTGTGAAAGCAGTGTGCGTGTGCCACATGCAGACAGCCTGCGCGAACAGCGCGATTAGTCCAATATAATTAATTCCCTTATGCAAGATTGAAGCGTTTTTTTCTTTTTAGCCTATACTTTTTCATTCAATTCGTTTTCAGTCCCAACTATGCAGTAGGCCTAATACTTTAACTGTTGCTATTGGCTGTTTGTGCACCTGCTTGTAATGTATGCATTAAAATGATTATGTCCGGTATATTCTTCAGATGTCCGGTAAATTTTAATCATGCCGGTCACGGTGACCGGCAGTTAAAAATCCTAGCGCAATCACTGGTTGTGAGCTTTTAGATCAGCCATCTTTGCTATTTGACACACAGCAACGTATGTAGGGTTTAACCACATGAGCCCTTCTCTGGGGGCGAACAAAAAATAGCCGGCTATTTTCGTCAAGGAGAGTTCCAGGGGGACCAAGTATACGTTTTTTACGTTTTAAGTGGTTAAAATGCTAACTCTGCATTCTCTCTCTATGTCCCCCCACCCCCCTCCTCCAGAGGATTCATGTCCTGAAGGCTCCATAGATCTCAAGTGTAAAGAGCGGGTGACAGACAGTGAGGAGGACGAACCAGATGGACAGGTACATCGAACCGTCATTATCTCACACCAGATATCAGTTTTTCTAGGACCGATTGACCTTGTCTGGCTCAATAGAGCCAATTGAAGTGCTACAAAAGTGCCAACCCTGGTCATTTTGCACAGCAGGCCAGACTAAAGCAAATGCTGAAAAGTCACTGAACGTGATTTCTATCGACATTTGACCCCATATGGCTCGATTAATCTAACAATGTCAGTCCTCCTAAAATCTTGCGGTACAATATGCGATGTCAAAGGCAATATACTACTAAAAGAACAATATATAAGCATGTATAAATCAAATCAAACTTTATTTTTGTATAGCACATTTCCACAAGGTCTAATTTTTATTTATTTTATGTATTAACTACTTTTTTTTTTTTTTTAATTTGAATCTTTTGAAATATATCTTTTTACCCATAAAAAGTTTGATTGACTGTTTGGGAAACAGAGCGTAAACCATAAACAGAATAGAATCTTCATGTAAAGAATTGTTAAATCTCAAATTGTTCTGAGAAATCACAAACGTGTTTTTTGTCCAGGCAATAGCAAAATGGAACATTGGTCAGGTTTCCCAAAGCGATTTTAGCCCATCGTAGCTCACGCATGGTCGTAGAGACCAAGCCCCGACCGTCATGTTCCCGTGTTTACATGGGCTGGGGCAGAGTGACTTAATTAGCCCCCTACAACTACACCAACATTCAGTGCTTAATACAGTCACACTCCTGTCTAAATACGGTACGGCATTCTATAATTACCCGTATCCTCCGTGTTCTTTAATAAGAAGCCTTTTTATCCGATCGCTTTCTGTTTTCCCATGTATTTCCTGGCGTTCCCCATACGCACCAACCCCATTGAGATAAACAGACAGCAAACGGATAAAAAGGCTTCTTATTAAAGAACACAGACGATACAGGTAATTATAGAATGCTGTACCGTATTTAGGCAGGTGTGAGACTTTATTAAGTACTTTGTTTGTGAAATTTGAATGATGGTGTAGTTGTAGGGGGCTAAATAAGTCGCTCTGCCCGAACCCATGTAAACCCGGGAACATGATGGTCGGGGCTTGGTCTCTACGACCATGCATGAGCTACGATGGGCTAAAATCGCTTTGGGAAACCCGTCCATTAGCATTAACACATTCCCCTCTTTCTTCTCCCCAGCATGGCTTCCAGCCGGTGTCTCGCTCCTCGCTCTCCTCCTCCTCTCCCACCATGGCCCACTCTGACTCCTCCTCCAGTAAAGGGAGTTCGGGGGGAGGAGGAGGAGGTGCAGGGCGAGGAGGAGGAGACAGCTCTGAGAGGAAGAGGAAGAGAGGCGGGCCAGACGGAGGAGAGGAGGGGAGAGGAGGCGGAGGAGCGGTAGCATCAGGAGAAGGAGGTGGTGGAGGAGGAGGGCAGGTTCTCTCTCAGTCCATCCCGGGCCTGATGCCTGACGTCCACCCTCTGTCCTCTTTCAGCCAGCTCTGTGGTGTGACGCAGGTGCTGGGCGCCGTCCGCATGGCCCCCGCCGTGGTGACCAGCGTGGCTCGGCCCGTCACCAGCGCTCCCATCCCCTTCTCCAGCAAGCCCACGGAAGGAGCCATCTCACTGGGCGGGGCCCTCGCCGCCGACAAGAAGGCCGCTCTCCTGATCGGAGGAGGAGGAGTCGGGCCTCAGCAGCTGCCGATCGCCGCAGGGGGTGGGTACCTATCTTCATCATGCCCCTCCCCCGGCCCTGTCAGTGTGAGCGGCTGCGGCGGCGGCGGATTGGTCACCGGCCTTTTTTTGGGCGGCGCCTTCCCCGGGGCCGCCCAACCGGTGCAGCTCCTGGTCCCCCAGCCGCAGCAGCAGCCCCAGCCTCCCGCCGCCTCCCTCCCCGTGCCCCTGCTTCAGCCCCAGCTCCTCCCCGCCGGTGCCTCTCTCACGCCCCCTGCTGGCCCCAAGCCGCTGGCGCAGGTCCAGTACATCCTGCCCACCGATGGGGCCGCCTCCCCCCAGCTGACGCAGCAGCCGTCGGCCGGCATCCTCGCCCTGCCCACCACCACCCCGCCCATCACCAACACCTCCCTGTCCAATGGCATGTACGCAGGGGTGGGAGTAGGGGTCAGATATGCTTCGGTCAGCAACGGAACCAGAGGTGAGATGGAGAGCACTGATTGTTAGCCCACTGTTTCTCAACGACCAAATGGGTACGGGTCTGTAACTGTGAGAATGTACAATTGGAGCCGTCTATGTGACCCCAATCTACTGTGTTAATTTAACTTTGAGAGGGTACAAATGGAACCAACACTTGTACCCTTTCAGAGTTAAAGGGACAATTTGGACCATGCTGGTGGTCCAAGAGGGCCCGACATTGAGAACAAGTGTATTGATTGAAAAAGACAAATCAATGCAAATGCAGAGATTGAGACGATCTACCGAGAAAGAACCAAATGATTGATGAGGGCAGGTACAGTCCGTGATTGAGGGGACGGGAGGGATGCTTTTGACATGAATGGGTAGTTCTTTTAACCCAGTAGTGGCTTACTCATTGTCGATTTATTTACAGCAGAGCCATAAGCAACAAATCAGTGTTCCCACTTGTTGATCTACCCAAGTCTAACGGGGATGCAGTGAGATTGCTAAAACTCTCAAAATCACTTTGAATTGTCTGAAGGATAGCCTCCCTCCAAAGCAACAACAACAAAACAGCATGTCATTATACAGCAGTCACAGTAAACCTGTTCTGGCTTTGGCTCTTTAATCAGCAGCTCTAAGGCGATTGACACTGATAGATACTGTTGACTCGGACTTCCCAATAAAGACAACAACACATTCATCTTCTGAGGGGCCTTGCTTACTCCTCTAGCCTGTAGACAGTACTAGACACATACTGGAGGAGATGGAGTATTGTTTTTATTGCCTGGAAAGGTTTGCATTGTTCACCTTAGCTGTGCTATATATAAAGCCTACTATTATACTCCCCTCTGGTTGCATAAAATGAAAATGTGAAATATTTGAGGTCAGTTTTCATTTTGGTTTATTCCCATGACAGAAGACTTTAGAAGTGATATGAACCCCTGCAGAAAGAAATGAGAACACATTACTCATTTGTGTGGCTGAGATTTTAAGAACAAATTCTGATTAATAGTGGTGTAGGAAACGTCATGATTTTTTTATATGGGTAATAATAAAAGCTTAGCTGTAATTAAATCCAGAGCATGTCAGGGAAGTCACCTGAATAATTGCTATTTATAGTCTGCTTATAGACACGAACAACACAATAAAATATCAGACATATTTCCCATCTCCATGGCTGCTTTTCCTTAAACCGCCTCCTCCTGCAGCTACAGTACTGTTTGCTTCAGAATTGCAGGAGGAATCTGGTTTACGAGGCTAGCTTTTCCTGCCTATACCTTCTTATGCACCTCTAAAAAGTGGCAAAACACAGGAAACAGATTTGATTGGCTCATGTAGAGGTAGACGATTGACGGGAGAAGTGCTGTTAAACATGAGTGTGGTTCCTCTCGCCGCGCGCCTGCCTGCTACGCCACCCACCCACCTGCCTTAATCACCTTCTATTTATATCAGAATCACAAGCAACACAAAGTAGTCCCCTAATCCACCTGAAATTCCTGCTTTGAATCAATACCATTAACCCCTCTTTGTCTCTCCTCCATGATGCCATTATTTTAACCCATTAAGACCTGAGGCTGATCCTGAGGCATACATATGCCGTCTAAATAAAACAGTTTTCTGGAGAACTTATGTTGCTATGTCAGTGGTACTCAAACTTTGTCATGTCAAGGACCCTCCCAAATGATACCGGTATGTATTTGTTGCTTTCTCAGTTTTATTGGGTTCGTTTCACTGACTGATCAATTTCTTTCTCTTTCTTTGTGTCTGTCTCTGTCTCTCTCTCCCAATATTGAACTCTTACCCTCTCTCTATTTCTCTTCATCTGTCTCTTCCTCTTGCATTCTCTCTCTCTCTCTCTCTCTCTCTCTCTCTCTCTCTCTCTCTCTCTCTCTCTCTCTCTCTCTCTCCCTCTCCCTCTCTCTCTCTGCTTCTCATCCGTCAGTCCAAACCCAGTCACCGGTCTTGCAGAGCAAGATGTTGGTTCCCATGGCAACAGTCAGGACGGGATCCACTCCTCCTCATCCTTCTATCTCCCTGGTGGCTCCTCCTCTTCCTGTGCAGAATGGCGCACCGGCAGGAAACAAGGTACCTACAGCTACACAGACAGTAGTCTCGCGTGGCCAGACTGTTGCCTCCGCGATTTGGTCAAATGCTCCCGGCATATACAGTCTGGCAAACCGGAATAGAAATGATGAGTGCGAGATGAAGGGGAAGTGAAGCCCCCTCGTCACTTCCGTTTCAGTCTCACATCGCACATATTTATCATTATATAAATAAAAATCATATAAGCATGTTTAGCTTGCTGCTTAGCAGAAATGACATTTTAAAATATATTTTCTTGAACGGTAATGCCCGTTTCCATTACTCGCCGTTCGGGAGCTGCTGTTCCAGACTCTATATAGCATTCAGAGATTGTGGAATAGTTTTCTGGCTACGCGAGACTACACAGACAGCAACTGCCCACTGTACTGACCACTTAAACAAGGTACCTACAACTACACAGACAGCAACAGCCCACTGTACTGACCACTTAAACAAGGTAGCTGCAGCTACACAGACAGCAACAGCCCACTGTACTGACCACTTAAACAAGGTACCTACAGCTACACAGACAGCAACAGCCCACTGTACTGACCACTTAAACAAGGTACCTACAGCTACACAGACAGCAACAGCCCACTGTACTGACCACTTAAACAAGGTACCTACAACTACACAGACAGCAACAGCCCACTGTACTGACCACTTAAACAAGGTACCTACAGCTACACAGACAGCAACAGCCCACTGTACTGACCACTTAAACAAGGTACTTACAGCTACACAGATAGCAACAGCCCACTGTACTGACCACTTAAACAAGGTACCTACAGCTACACAGATAGCAACAGCCCACTGTACTGACCACTTAAACAAGGTAGCTACAGCTACACAGACAGCAACAGCCCACTGTACTGACCACTTAAACAAGGTACCTACAGCTACACAGACAGCAACAGCCCACTGTACTGACCACTTAAACAAGGTAGCTGCAGCTACACAGACAGCAACAGCCCACTGTACTGACCACTTAAACAAGGTACCTACAGCTACACAGACAGCAACAGCCCACTGTACTGACCACTTAAACAAGGTACCTACAGCTACACAGACAGCAACAGCCCACTGTACTGACCACTTAAACAAGGTACCTACAGCTACACAGACAGCAACAGCCCACTGTACTGACCACTTAAACAAGGTACCTACAGCTACACAGACAGCAACAGCCCACTGTACTGACCACTTAAACAAGGTAGCTGCAGCTACACAGACAGCAACAGCCCACTGTACTGACCACTTAAACAAGGTACCTACAGCTACACAGACAGCAACAGCCCACTGTACTGACCACTTAAACAAGGTACCTACAGCTACACAGACAGCAACAGCCCACTGTACTGACCACTTAAACAAGGTACCTACAGCTACACAGACAGCAACAGCCCACTGTACTGACCACTTAAACAAGGTACCTACAGCTACACAGATAGCAACAGCCCACTGTACTGACCACTTAAACAAGGTACTTACAGCTACACAGATAGCAACAGCCCACTGTACTGACCACTTAAACAAGGTACCTACAGCTACACAGATAAAAACAGCCCACTGTACTGACCACTTAAACAAGGTAGCTACAGCTACACAGACAGCAACAGCCCACTGTACTGACCACTTAAACAAGGTAGCTGCAGCTACACAGACAGCAACAGCCCACTGTACTGACCACTTAAGCCCTATTTCATACACCTCGAAAATAGCTGATCGTGATTTTCAACATCAGCGTTATATTTGTTGTGAGGCTGATCAGGGATGCAACAGTTAATACCATACATATACCATACATGTATGGTATCAGGTTGGGGTGCTGAGAACCAAGTTAAAGAACATCCTGGTTTGATTCCCCCACTGGCGGACTTTGGTGTGTGTCACTCCCCAACTCTCTCTCCCTGTTTCTTAATCTTCAATAAAGGCAAGAAAAGTCAGGAACAAAAAGACTTTAAGCACTTATTCTTAGTGAGAAGGACCTGAGTTGCAACTGTACTTGGACCACTTGAATGCACCAAAATAACACATAGATATGACCACATAATATATATTTTATGTTGGAAGGTTTTATTTGTATATATTCAAGCAGTGATCAGATCAGCCAACAATAGAAAGCAAAGCTGTCTATAACTAGCAGCAATGAAAAGTAAATGTATACAACATTAACTTGAAGCATTGAACGCCTTAACTCCAATTTGCGTAATAATGACAGGCTTCATTGTTCGTTCGTCTTTTTTTTTTTTTTGACTCTAAGGCCGTTCAACCTAAATCATTTACTCATTGCCTCATTTCCTATCGAGATTGGAGTCACCTTGGTTTTATGCAGTCTGAACAAGGCTCCAGAATGTGGTTCAAAATCAAGTCTGATTTACAAACATCAGTCTCCATGTGTTTTTTTTTTATTCAACCTGTTGGTTAGACTAAAGATCTGATCTGATGTGTGTGTGTGTGTGTGTGTGTGTATGTGTATGTGTGTGTGTGTGTGTGTGTAGGTGTGTGTGTGTGTGTGTGTGTGTGTGTGTGTGTGTGTGTGTGTGTGTGTGTGTGTGTGTGTGTGTGTGTGCGCGCGTGCTTGTGTGTGTGCACGTGCGTGCGTTTGTGTGTGCATGTGTGTGTTCGCTTCATCCCCACAGCAGCAGGCATGTGCACACATAGACATCAAAGGGCTTGAACCCCTGTCCTTTTATCCTCTGTCTGTAAAAAGTGCCCTCTCCAGACCATGAATGCAGTTTTTACCATGTTGAAAGAAATGCAAATGCCCTTGTTCCATAGCCTGGCAGGGCCCGACGTCATACTGCGTTCACTCACTCATTCCTTCCACAGTATAACGTCTGGACTTCCAGGTATTGGCAGCGAGTATTATGATTATTTTCTGATCGGAGCCAATCAGTGACTGCTTCCGCACAACAAACGTAGCTGTCTTTCCTGACAACAAGGGAAAAGATTTCCCTGATTGGTCCATGTGTAGACGGTGACGTAGATGCATGCTGCAGCCTGCAGCATTTTCAAAACAACAATGGCTGCCCTCGCGATGCAACAGTTAACGCTCTAACCATAAAACAAGCTATAAGTGCAGTTATTTCAGAGTTGGAATCAATTACAACAATTAAAAAGGAACACGGGGGATTCGCTAGTGGAGTTTATCGGCCGAAAAGACGTGTTTGTTTGACGTTCTTCCGACTGGCTGAGAGATGTTATGCTACGCTGATTGGTTAGAGGAGTCTGTCTGTCAAGGCAAGTACTCCCGCCCACTTTTCAAGCTGCCAATAGGCCGAAGGCCAGACGTTACTGTGGAAGGAATGAGTGAGTGAACGCAGTATGACGTCGGGCCCCGCCAGGCTACTTGTTCCATGCCATACCTGAAGGCAGCATTCAAGAGAAGTGCCTTTTTCAAACTCTCCTGAACATCATCTTATGTTGAAAGAATTGTCCTCTCTGAGTAGAAATCCATACCATTACGCCACACCTCCAGTATTGACTTGATTATGCTTAGTTTAGTGTGGTATCACGCATCGAAAATAGCCGACCTCCAAGCTCACAACGCGTCGCATTGTGAGCTTGGAGGTCTGGTATTTTTTGATATTTCCACCAAAAGGCCCTTTTAGACATTTCAGCCGCTGCCTCTCTTAAAATTCTCTGCACGTCCCTGCCCACAGCAGATCATCCAGATCGCCCCGATGCCCGTGGTCCAGACCAGCGTCCACCCCGCTGCCGCCGCTGCAGTGCACCCTGGGAACCCCTTCCCTGTTTCCATGGCCACGGTGATGACCCCCGGAACGACGGCCCCTCAGACAGTTCTGCTCTCGTCGCCACCCACCAGGTACAGCTGTTACCAGGGGCGTCACAAGGTGTAGGAAAGTGGGACTGAGTTACTGGGGCCCAAGGTGGAGGGGGCCCTAATAACTTTATCTATTGAAAAATAGCAGATATACAAGCTCACAGCGCGGCACCGAGTGCTGCGCTGCGAGCTTGTAGATCTGCTATTTTTGAAAAGTTGTGAAAATGTGTGAAAATCTTTGAATATATGTATTTTTTAAGAGAAAATTTCTAACTAAAACTTTGCTTCTGGGGGGTCCCTGGAACTAAATATTTTGAGATCGGGGTCCGTGGCCAAATACATATCATCTTGGGGGTCCTTGACATAGGTTTCTTGCACACATTTTCACGATTTTTCAAAAATAGCAGATATACAAGCTCGCAGCGCGGCACTCGGTGCCGCGTTGTGAGCTTGTATATCGGCTATTTTTCAATGGTTAACATTCATGGGGGGCCCGCAGTGAATCCTTGTACCCAGGGCCCATAATTTGGTGTGACGCCCCTGGCTGTTACTGACCAGTTCACCTGGAGCACTGGTCTGTATGCCATGGGGACGCGGAAACACAAAGAGGCTCATAAACGCAATTGATCTGAGTTTCGGCTACACCGGTAGATAACTCGCCGAACCTTCAGTTTAAACACAACACACTTCGTCCCCCAGGGGTCAATGCTTCAGAATCAGAATTTATTGTCACATCACAGGTGAAACGTGTGGGTGAAATTCATTTTTTCTGTGTCACGTTCTATCATAACCCAAGGCAGAAACAGCCCTCACCCGCCCTCTGGGCCATGTGTCGTGAGCTTGTAGATGGGCTATTCTCCCCAGAATATTCTCCTATTTGCACCTAATTTTCACCTATTTTGACATGCCCAGAATTGGGGAACTAGGGTTCATGTGGTGAAGGGACGTTTATGTACAAGTCACATGATGAGCACATTGTTCTGTCATCTCACAACTTGCCAAAGACTAGGTATTTTGATTCACCCAATCAGAAATCCAGCGTAGCTAAATAGTACAACTTCACGACAACCTCACTTCAGTCTCATTTGCTACAAGCTAACTCAAACACGGCCTCATACCCACAGTGCAACTCAGGCGGTTCATTTTAAGCACTCCTCTATCCTCTGTTCATTCTACATGCATAGCTGTCACAACTTGAAGTACAGCTGTCAGAGTTCAAATTCCGTCCACCTCCCTGGCCTCCTGCATCTAGTTCTTATGTTAATGGCTCTTTCTGTGATTGTACTGTGATTCTATGGATTGTTCTAATCTACGATATGTGCTATCTTAATTCATGCAATTGAAAGGTTCAATGTTATGTTCATGTAGTAACTGTATTTATTTTTATGCTCTGCTCCGGGGGGTCTTGTGATCTCAGATTCTGTGTCATACTTTGCACAGATAATCTGTTATACTGTATCACAGGAGCAGTCAGGCCGCCAAACTGATGCAATATCATTGCAATAAAATGGTAAACGGTTAATCCTGAGCTGAGGTTTATAACTGGATGATAGTTAGATTGGGGGTTACTTTATGTCCCTGCTACATACTAACGTCATGTCAAGGGGGTGTACGTGTACTGTATATCAAGCTCAAGCTAGTAGGCTCCTGACCTATGGGTCACATCATGGCTCCCAAATCGTTTGTTCCAAAGGCTACCAGGTGTGTGCCTATCCAGTACCATGTGTTTGTTTTAACTGAGTTCAAAAGACTTCCTAAATACCAGATTTGCAGTACTTGCGTTTAAAATGAACAGAAACACCAAGCACAGAAATAGATTGATATCTATGACAGATTGATTGATTGATTGATTGATTGATTGATGGATTATTCTGTTGTTCAGAATCACCTATGTCCAGTCCAGCCCAGGGGTCGGCACAGCAACGGTCCAAGAAGCCCCTCCCCCTCCAGGCCCCACCTACCTCCCGTCACCCTTGGCAACCCTTGGCTTCACAGCCATCGCCCCGGTGGGACAAACGCTAGTTCAGCCAATCGTAGCCGCCGGTCAACAACCACTACTTGCTCCAGTCCCGCCCTTCAGCTGTCAATCACAGACACCCTCACAGGCCTCGGCAACTGCCGGTCGCCAGGTAAACACGTGGACATATAAATGTGTGAGTCATTGTTGTTGATATGAAAACGTTTGATATGAGAACCACTGGCCAAATGCATAACGAACTTGGGGTCCTTGAAGATAGATAGATAGATAGATAGATAGATAGATAGATAGATAGATACCGGTAGATAGATACCTTTATTATCCCAAGGGGGAAATTCAGTAAAGATAAAAAGGTTGAGGTCTGTATTACACCTATGGTCTGTGACACTGATCCCCCCCAGGGGGGTCTCCAAATGATATTGTGCGGTCCCCAGATGATTAGTTTAATATGCAACATTGTTTCCTCACTCAACAGTAAACAAACCAGCATACTAGTGTATACAGGGTACTAACACATTTGTAAAGTTACAATGTAATGACGTTTAAGTCATTTTTAATACCAAATTGTCCAAATTGTCAAATATTTTGCAAGAGGCAAACATTGTGAAAATAGACAATCTACAAGCTTACAACGTGGAACCGGGTCAAACTAAATGTAAGGCCTACAATTCCACGTGCTAGTCAGGGGGTGTGGGGTCCCCAGTTCAAATATGATTGGGGGGGGGGGGGGGGGGGGGGGGGGGATTGCAGCCTGAAAAGTTTGGGAACCCTTGTTCTATTAAAAAGGTCCTCTTGACAACGCGTCCCTCCGTTGCTTGTGGACCAGGTGCTAACCGCTGTCTACCCCGCCGGACCAACGGTCGCCATGGCAGCGGGGATGGTCCCCGTGACAACGACCATGCCGCCGGCCGCGGCGACGGCCGCCCACGGCACGGCGAGCCCCTCGTCCCCGCTGGCCGCGGGCATTCAGGGAGCGGTGACCGCCACCGCCACGGACCAGGCCAGCCCGCCACGGGGGGAGCTGCTGGAGCACAAGGTGAAGGTGGAGGTGAAGGTGGAGAGCCAGGCGGATTCTCAGACGGAGTTCGGAGGTCATCACAGCTGGGCTAACTCCAGGAGTAGCGCCACCACCACAGGTAAAAACAACTGGACTGGAGGAGAAAAGTCCTAGCTGTGACCGTTCGTATACTAAGCTGCGACCTACGGTCACAATGATTGGCAGTCCCTGGAAGCCATATATATTTTGTTGTATGACAAATGGCAAATCTGCAAGCTCACAATGCATCGCATCAAAACATTTTCTTTAAAATCTATTATTAAACTGTGACGTTATCAAACATACATATCAAACATATCAGAAAAGATAATGCATGTATTTAATTCAGTCTGGACAAAAAACTCCTAGTCGGTACAAAACCGCCTGGAGATGACGCGCTCTCTGCGAGAGTAGAAAAGTATTTTTGTTTACTGGGTGCAGATTCAGGTAAATATCAGGAAGAAAGGGAATATCCGCACTCTCTGCAGTAGTTTCTTGTTTTGTATTTTTATTTCTTTAAAGCACGCGTTTTGACTGACGCTGAGAAAGGCCACAGGCCCAAACCGGTCCGTCTGACCATCTTCTACACTGGTGAGACTGCTGTTGTGCTTTAAAGAAATAAAAATACAAAACAAGAAACTACTGCAGCGAGTGCGGATATTCCCTTTCTTCCTTTAATTCAGTCTGACCACCAGGTTAACTCTTGAGTGACCAGAGGGGGATATGGAAAGCAGAGGCATGGATTTCCAAATTGAATTCCTGCTTTAAACTATATAACTATACACAGTGTTTGCTTATATATCTCCTTGGCAGACACAGACGAGGACATCGCTCGCCACATCAAAGAGGAGAACCTGAGCGACGGCTACGGCAGAGACAGCCAGGGGGAGATGTACGGAGAGACGGACAGAGCGGTGAAGAGGGAGAGAGGAGAAACCAAGAGGACTGAGGACCACAGCACAGGGGGCAACGGCAGAGAGGTGGGGTTCATTCATTAATTTCCTGTCAGTCACTCACACACTCATTCATCTATTCCAGGGGTTCTCAAACCTTTTTAGGCTGTGACCCCCAAAATAAACATATATGAACTGGGACCCCCACCCTGACAAGCCCTTGGAATTGTAGGTTACCTTCAGGCAATAAAAGCCAGAGGGTTCCTGAGCAAGACTCTGAACCCCTAGTTGCTCCCCGTGAGCAGGTTGGAGCCTTGCATGGTTTCCTCCGCCATCGGTTTATGAATTTGTGTGTGAATGGGTGAATGTAATGCACAATCTCTGTAAATTGCCTTGGATAAAGGCACTGTATAAATGCACCATTTACCATTTTGAGAGAGCTTGTAGATTATCTATTTCCGGTGCTCGACACCGGCGCGCAACAAAATCCCTTTTTACCTTTTACTCACTTAGCGATCATGCAAGACAGTGTACAAATGTCAAATTATCACTGAGGATTTTACAGTGTAGACTTTGGGTCTGTGGCGTGAACTGATGTGTATAAAACTGGAGAACAATGGTTTAGTTCACATAAATTCACACAGATTGTTTCTGAGACTGAGACATTGGCACTAAGCTCTATTTTCTCTCTCCTCCCATCAGGCTGAACCCTGCTCCCCTCCTCGGCCCCCTCTCCCCCCTCCCCCCACGGACAGAGAGCCCACCTCTTCCTCAAAGAAGACAAAATTCCGCCCCCCGCCACTCAAAAAGACACCTGACTCTGTGGACAGGTAAGCATGATGGACAGTTGGCACATGCCACAAAAGCACACTATGTAGAAGCAAAAGAAACTTTACTGTTAAAACAGCGAATTACATTTTGGCATGATGTTAGTGAGTTGTGGATGGGTTTTTGAGAGTGTACCTAAAGGATATGAACTCAAAAGTACATACTGGCACTGGACAGGACAACAGGACAATCTCCATCGCAATGGCCCCAATCTATCCATAGCAAAACGTGCCTACACTGCCTTTGAGTAAAGCTTTGGATCCCTCTGCATCCTCTGCATGGCTGGAGTTGTACAGGAGCCAACTGTGTCCAACAGTACAAGACAAGCTCTGGGGTTTGAGTGTGTGAACATGAACTGCAGCAACTGGCCCTGGGTCACACTGCTATAAATAAGAATGAGTTCATTGTCCACTTGGTTTGCTTAACCACATGAACCCTAGCATCCCTGTTCTGGTTATGTCATTATGGGCAAAACTTGAAAATAAGCGAACATTTGGCAAAGAAATAGAAGATTTAAAAGCTCACAACTACTCGCGTTGTGAGCTTGTGGATTGTCTGGTTTCTGTGAAGAGATTTGGTGTGTATAGCGTTTGTTCTAAATGTAGGGTCCGGGGACCCTCAGGGTTCTTTGAGGGGGTCCTTGGAATTAAAACGTTTGCGAACCATTGGTGTAGAGGGAAAATTGGTGGAGGTCAAGTACAGACCCCTGGTGATTGAAGTACAGGGTTTAAGTGATTAAGTGATTAAATAAGGTTTCATAATCTATTTTTTTATTTTATTTCCACAAGTTCATCATCATCATCATCACCATGTGTTTACTGTGTTCTTAGGGTGCTGTCGGGAGCGTCCTTCGAGGAGCGTTTTGCTGAGCTGCCAGAATTTAAACCTGAGGAGGTCCTCCCCTCCCCCACGCTGCAGAGTTTGGCCACCTCGCCGCGGGCCATCCTGGGCAGCTACCGCAGGAAGAGACGCAACTCCACCGGTGAGGGACCAACATCACACACACACACACACACACACACACACACACACACACACACACACACACACACACACACACACACACACAGCATGCGGCACCGAGTGCCGCGCTGCAAGCTTGTAGATCTGCTATTTTTGAAAAGTCTTGGAAATGTGTGCGAATCTTTGAATATATGTATTTTTTAAGCGAACTTTTGGGGGGTCCCTGGAACAAAATATTTTGAGATGGTTGTCCGTGGCCAAATACATATCATTTTTGGAGGTCCTTCACATAAAAAGGTTTGAGCACCACTGACATAGAAACATTTTCAAAAAACCTTCAAACAATTGCACACATTTTCACGATTAAAAAAAACAGATCTACAAGCTCGCACTGCTATTTTTCAATAGTTAAAGCACAAAATAACACAGTGAATTATTGTACCCAGGGCCCAGAATTTGGTGCGACACCCCTGCACACACACACACACACACACACACACACACACACACACACACACACACACACACACACACACACACACACACACCTGTGAATAGGGCTGCCACTGTTGTTTTAGCCTTTGTTATTCTGATAGCCTTTTAAAATGTTTGATTAAAGGGATAGTTCACCAACAAAATGACTTATTTCCTATCAATTACCTACAATTCATGGCTTTTTCAGTTTTTGTCGCATTCCTAAGCCAATCATTTTATGACCAGCAGTGGTTCCCTATGGAGACACAAAGGAGACTCTTTGTGTCGCCTACCAGATACATGAGGGTCTTTATTATTATCCTCAAATTATTGGCTTGGTAATGCAACAAAAACTAAGAATTCTCCATTCATTCTCAATGGGGTGTGTGTCTGTGTTAAGTTATTTTTTGGATGAAGTACTCCTTTAAGACCTGAGGCTGATTCTACAGATGCCTTCTAAAATCAGTAGTTCTCAAAAATAGCGAATCTACAAGCTTTTGAGCTATTTTTGAATAGCCAACGCTAAAATCTAAGACGACAGACGCTTTCCCAGTTTTAAAGGGTTAATTTAATAATCGAGAAGCAAATTGTTTGGGATGATGAATTTTGTTTTCAATGAATACAATATTATGATTTCTATAGTCGACTACCGAATGGATTAGTGTGATTAAACACTTAAGCCCTATTTTAGTCGTACAATAGTGTTGCACAAAAATAGACAACATAGACAATCTACATGCTCACAACACATTGTGTTGTTTTTATGTACACGATTTTTTTATTCCCCCCGAAAATTGGTTGTTTCTATTAAATTGATTTGTTTATTAACTGATAAATGCCTGCATGTGAGCTAAAACTCACAGTAGTGATGAACTCGATCTGCACTTTTCAACAGCGACTCAAGACACTTCATTACAAAATCAAACCCAATATGCTTTATTATTAGAATGTGGATATTATGTTATGTAATTGAACACCCCGGTATACTTGTCCCTTCTCATGATCCACTGTACTGCTACTTTGTCTTTCCCCCCGCCACTCTCTCCTTGTTCCCCTTCTTGGTTTCTTTCCTACCCTCTGTTTGCCCCGTCCTTCTGTTCCTTCCTCAAAGCAACCTTTTATCTCAAATCATCACCCTCTGCTATCCCTCTCTGTCTTTGCACTGGCCCTTTCCTGTATGTGTACCTCTCGTATCCTCAATCACGCACGCACGTGCACACACGTGCACACACACACACACACACACACACACACACACACACACACACACACACACACACACACACACACACACACACACACACACTCACACCTCCGGATTCTACCAGTGTCAGTTTGAATTTCACCCACTTTTTTTTCGTTACTTCTGTAAACCTGTTATGTGACAATTAGGGCTGTCACAATTATTACATAATCGTCTAATCGCAATTATTTGACATAATCGCAAATATTTGGTCATAATCGTCATTTACAAACATTTTCAGAAATAGTGGAAATAGCAGATCTACAAGCTCACAACGCATCGCGATGCGACGCGTTGTGAGCTTGTAGATCGGCTATTTCCACAATCAATGTTATTTTTTAAGTAGTAAGTTGTCAAATTTCTTTGTATATTTAGGTTATGTGTCATATCTGCCATGTGAAACTTCAAAGCCTAAAAGCCAAACAGAAATGTAATTATCAACGACAAATACACAATTAAATCGTTAATCGCAGTTATTTGAGTGACAATAATCGTCATGTAAAATGTCATAATCGTGACAGCCCTAGTGACAATAAAGCTGATTGTGATTCACCCCCCCTCCAGAGCTGGAGCCCACAGCGGAGGAACCCAGCTCTCCCAGGAGGAAGACCCGTCGGCTCTCCAGCTGCAGCTCGGAGCCCAGCACCCCCAAGAGCGCCGCCAAGTGTGAGGGAGACATCTTCACCTTCGACAGAACTGGTATGACGGAAACTCTGCTGCGTCCACACAGCCAATGTTACTTTACCACCTGAACCCATTGAGACCTGGCACGAATCTGTGTCACTCTAGATTTTAACCACTTTAACCATTATTTTATGCTTTAGCTCTGTGGTTCTCAACCTTTTCAGGCCGCAACCCCCAAAATAATTACATTTTAACTGGGGACCCCCCAACCCTGATGAGCACTAAGAGTTGAGGAATTACATTTTGTATAACACGGTTCTATTGTGAAAATAGCAGATCTACATGCTCATAATGCCTCGCGTTGCGAGATCGGCTATTTTCACAATTTCTGCCCTCTAATATTTGCCTCTTAAATTGTCACTTTAGAAATGTTCAGATACCCTCTATACACTAGGCCTGGGGCGGTATCGACATTTTGTTACCGCGATTACCGTCTTCCCATTTACCGACGGTACTGCGGTAATTACCGCACCCCCGTATCTATTAATTAAGGTTCGGCGATAAGCCAAAATATTGCAATCATCTTCCCTAAAGTCGCCTCTCCACAGTGGAGAGGCGACACAGCCTGACCGCCCGAGTTATACTTCTCCGTACAGCACAGCGGGTATGGCTTTGAAAGGAGCAGATCTACAAGCTCACAACACATTGCATCCGCGACGCGTTCTGAGCTTTTAGATCTGCACTGTCGGGTTACCATAGTAACGTAGGCTAGCTAGTAGGCTTTTCAGACACAAACAGCTGTGTGAACAAACCAGAAGAGGAAGGGTAGTCAGATCGTGTACAGTGATTCTGTAAACTCACGTCACGTCTCAACTCTCAAATCGCAGTGATTGAGTGCTGCTATATACAGGTTTTAGTTACAAGACTTGACAGAAAAGGTTATAAAATCTCCGACGCGCCGCCGAACGGGCACAACGTGCGACGCGATGGAAAAAGTAAAATAGTTTCATTTTCGGCTTTAGTCCACGCGGCCCGCGCTCCGCCAGTAATCCGTATGAATAAAAAAAGATATGCCACAACACAAGGTATGTATTAACATCCTTGTGTCGAGTGGATTACAAAGAAAGTTTACGCTGCTCTGTACTCCTCTACGCAGGCAGCTGCAGGAGTGACTGTCTGTGTCTGAGTGAGAGTGACGTATGTGGCTTCCAAACTGTGGTACACGGCCCAGAGCAGAGCGGCATGGAGCGCATGCGGTCCTCGCTTCTCCCCTGTTTTAAAACTCGCTTGTTTTCCAATAAAAAATAGACTTTTTTTTGTCTTTTTTTACCGCGGTAAGCACACTGACACCGCGGTAGACCTCGGTTTACCGCGGTACGGCGGTACGGCGGTTACCGTGTCCAACCCTACTATACACTTAAACTTTATGTTGGTTTGTTTACTGTTGAGTTGGAAAACAGTGTTGCACATTAAGTTAATCATCTGGGAGTCCCAACCCACAGGTTGAGAACCACTGCTTTAGCTGTTAAAAAAAAATAGCAGATATACGAGGTCACACACACTATATACTTTGTTAACCGGGGTCCCCCAGGGGCATCTGTACCTTTTCACCGAATGTTCACCTATTTTCACCAAATATTTGTATATTATTATGACATGCCCGGAATAGTGACACTAGAGGGTTCATCTGGTTAAAACATCAGTAGTCAAGTCAAGCCATCTTTATTTATATTCCTGCATGTTTAAAAACAACAGGAGTTGACCTACAGAGCTTTGCATGTGTGACACCCACACACACACACACACACACACACACACACACACACACACACACACACACACACACACACACACACACACACACTAGAGATGCATTTGTGTTTTCTTTATCCACATCATCCTCATTTTTGAATAATTCTTTTGTCCCTGTCCCTGAATAATTATATATTTGACCAAAGAATTGTGGTTCTCCACTTGCTGAACAGTTGAATGGCATCGTATTCTGTTGACGCCTGAAGGTTTTTCAGTAAAATGGACCGTTGTTGTGTTAACAGTGCAGCTCATTGTTTCCCAAGGTACAGAATCAGAAGATGTA